>NC_087259.1:20212500-20512500 GCF_037042905.1 Lytechinus pictus
TGTTGTGATGTATGGGCTGGGTAATATCATCTAACTTGTCCTGGAATAATCATTCTCTGCAACAAGTTCCACTTCAGCGACTCTCAGTTGAACATCATCATTCCTGGCATTGGCGGCGGAAGCCAAAAATTTTAGGGGGGAACCGCCAAAACTTTTTGACAAAAAAAAAAAAAAAAATAGTGACCAAAAATCTTAGGGGGGGGGGGACACAGGAAACAAAAGTGAAAATTGACAAGCCAAAAAAAAAAAAAAAAAAAAGGTTATCAACAAAAAATTGAGGGGGGGGGGGTCGTCCCCTCCCCACCTAAAATTTAGTGGGATACGTCCCCCCCCCCCCACTTCCACCGCCTATGATTCCAGGTGCTTGGAGATCTTCGAAAGGCATGCTATAACATCCACTTAAGTTCCAGTTCCTTTCATGTTTTTTCCTCATCTTAGTGAGCATCTCCAAGTGTTCATATTTTTAGTGTCCTTTTTTAGATTTACCAAACTCAGTTTTATTACCTGATAAATGAAATTACAAAATTCTATCCCAAAAATTGAACACTTTGATCAAGTTTGGTTACTTAAACTTAATGTTAAATAAACTGAAAATATGTAATAAAAGGCAAAATAATAATAATGATGAAAAAAATACCGGTAATAAAAACAAAAGTTACTCAAATTCACTCAAAACCATACACTTATCTACTCTCCTCAAAAATCAGTTCTCACTTTTAGGTATTGATCATTCATTCAGTCAATGAAATAATAAAAAGAGACAGGAGATCCTCATCAAAATAAACACAAACAGTGTCTCACACACACACTACACATTAATAGTAAAATCAGTTTGTATCTTTCGTGGGATTTGTTTTTATGTAAATCTGGATTCTTCTTGGTAGTAGGGCCTTAGGTCGCTCTGACTTGAACTTAAAACTTCCAATCTCAAGAAGGCAAGATATATCTCGGGAGATAGTCATCATCAAGATGTTTAGGAGTTCAACCTGGTGGTGAGGTTATTCATGATGGCATCTGGTATTCTGGCAGAAAGAATCAGAAATATAAAATGCATAAATACAATTGTTTATTTTTTTCAATACAAATTAAATTACCTGAGTCATTCAAGATAGTGGGTATTTTTTTTTAGGGGGGGGTGATGGCATGACAAGTTTTTAGTCAAAATTATTTTTATCTTCATTTATCTTTTTTTTCCCACTTTGTATTACCATTTATTCAAAAATTGCAATAAACATATCAATAAATGAGTTTTTAATCTACCGGTAGTTGGCAAAAGTAAAGCCAGTATTGGCAGTAAAACACTGACACCACGGCACTGACACTGACAGTGAATGTTCATTTTCCAGTGCATGCACATCACTGCCCCATCATCTTCACTCGTTTTCAGAAAATATTTAGTTATTTCTCAAATATGACCATGATTATCTTATTCATGTCATTACTCTGGTGTTTATTCATGATTTTAAATTCAGGAAATCATTCAGCAAACGAAGAAAACAAAGCATTTCTTGACTGTGATTCCGTGTGATTCAAGTTCAATTTCATTTCTGTGTGTATCACATGTACGCACGTACGTGACGTAATCTTAATCTCTATTATGATGTAAATTTATCATCCCGCGCGCGATTAAAATGGCTCGAAATTCGACCAAATTCAAGGACAGCTCAGCTTGCAAACCTCACTGAGAAGGGCTTCCCCAGCCCTTGCGATTCCCCGCGCTGCAATTTCACTGCAATACACAGAAAGGAAATCAACTCAAGTTTCACAATCAACGGAAAATCCGGAACCCTTCGAGACCCATTTTACAAGAAATACAACTAAATAAGGTAAGAATTGAAAGCAACTCAAGACATTTTCGACTTACCGACACTTTCATGTTTATTTTCGGAAGATTTCATGGAATTTGGGGCACGAAAATGGTATCGGTAGCTCGCGAAAGTCCTGTGCAATACGATGACATATTTTTCATCGCACGGGAGGACAATCACAAAGAGAAAATATCATACACATCCGCGCTAACAGGGGCTTAATTTTGACGATATCGCATCGCTATGCGATTGCAATGATTGACATGCGAACGAAGCTTGCGTACAAATTTTGAGCACTTCCGCGACAGCGCCATCTAGTGACTACGGCCGTGCCTATACAAGGCATGGCAACAAATAGTCAAAACTGACTAGTTTGCATATTCAAAATAACATTAACACCCCCCCCCCCTCACACACACACAGACACAAACAAAAGAGGGGGAGACTGACGGACACTGCACTGGCTCGTTTTGACTTACCGGTACTTTTATTATTATTTTTTTTTACTTATGCAATTTGTTTGGTTTTCTTTCTCTAATGAGTATTCTAGATAAACTTACTTGTTCATCCTCCTGCATCGAGGCTGCTAAGGGCAGCCCGTCAGCGACACGGGCTATCATCGTCATCAAAACCATCTTGAGAAATTGTTTATGATGAAAAAGAGAAAGGAATGGATGGATGGACTGGTCAACAAGACAACTGCAAGTGCAACTGTTCCTCAGGTTTGCCTACAGCAAAATCAATACGTGGAGCTAGTGATGCTGAACTAGGTTATACAGAGATCTTCTAAGCTCTCAGCACGTCGATTCCCGATGAGCGTGGATAGCTCTTCTCTTACTGCTTCGTTAAAACCTTGAGAAATGTGTCGAATATAGCAAGATAACCAAATGGTATACCTGAAATTCAATTGAAATCGAAATTCCAGGGTGGTATAGGATCTAAAAAGAGATTCATACGTGTACCACAAAATTAGCCTTATCTCAAAACGCACAGCAGAAACTTTGAAGATGAATTATCAATTTCGAATGCATAAATTGCATTTCTCAAAGATTTAATTTAGAGAACGCAACTATTTTGGAAGATCTTCAATTAAAAAATAAATAATACAATCATAGACGAAGTAAAACACTTATAACGTGCAGTTTTATTGAATTTTATAATACTATGACGTCTGGTATTGACCATGAAATCCGAAGAGGAAAAAGGTAAGAGAGAGTGGTAATGAATAAAATATCAATTTAAGAATCGTATTTCCAAGTATTAAAAATAAAATACGGGTCAATGATTTTTTTTATTTTTATCAAAAAAAATAGTTTAAAAATAATATTTTTAGACTTTTAAGTTTCAAATTAAAAAGAATTGAATTTATTTAATATATTTGAACCCCAAACATATTGTTGAAATTCTTTAATTGCAAAATAAACGAACAGTCAACTTTGTAGTGGCTATCTTCAACTACTTTGACCGACGAACTTCGAACGTGAGGAGCTTTCTTATATTTCGTATTACGTATTTCCCCCCTATTGATTGATAATGTACGTATTAAAATGAATATTTCACTGTTTTTTTATGTTAAATTTTCATTTTTATTCAATCAATTGAATAATGTCAAGTATATAATAAGTCTTGCCGTGGATGTGTGGTGTACCTGACTCAGCTCTGAATTGCGTAATGTATGTCCCACGTATTTAAAATTGCGTGGTAAAAAAGTTCAATTGAAGAAGGTGAAAATGGCAGAATGCATCTGATCTGGCAGGGCCGGGGCGGTATCACTCACACTAATACGTAACCCAGAGAGCTCCCGCCCGCGCAGCGGGCGGGAGCCCAGAAGCTTACCGTGTATTTTACCATTGTCACCGGACTAGGGTGATTTATGGTCTAAATATTTCTCAAAATGAATTGTGAAAACAGAAAGTATACAATCAATTACCACGATTATATGGATGAAGGTCTAACGAGTGGCAGTTTCCTGACATCTGGGCACAGACTGGAACCTCAAATAAACGAAAAGTTCTCTCCTCTACCCCAGTCTCGATCGGCCATTTTGTTACAATTTTTAACAAAAATGGCCGATCGAAACGGGGGTAGAAGGAGAGAACTTTTCGTTTTTTTGAGGTTCCAGTCTGTGCCCAGATGTCAGGAAACTGCCACTCGTTAGACCTTCATCCATATAATCGTGGTAATTGTATACTTTCTGTTTTCACAATTCATTTTGAGAAATATTTAGACCATAAATCACCCTAGTCCGGTGACAATGGTAAAATACACGGTAAGCTTCTGGGCTCCCGCCCGCTGCGCGGGCGGGAGCTCTCTGGGTTAACTAATACGAGGTTCGTATATATTATACGAACCTCGTACACCGGACCGTGTTTGACCGTAGATTTCGAACTAGTCGGCAAACATTGCTTCATTGCTGAAGTAATATTTGCCGAAACTCCTTCTCGCTACGCACCGGGGCTCTTTCCGGTAAGTAGCAATACATAACAAAATTATACATATGATATTTAACTCATTTCATTTAAAAAGAGCAAATTTCGCTTACCTCGGCCTAGCAAGTGACTTCGTTTGTCTCTTCTACGGAAATACAAGGAAGCCCGTTGGTGGCGCTAATAAATTTCACAACCTTGATTCAGCTCCTCGGTAATTTTATAACTGTGTCTAAATTCTTTGAATGCGCAATTCTTATGATTAATTTACTAATTATGGGCACCAATAAATAAAATAGGGTAACGCGCCCGGTATTCGGTCACCTCCCAGAATTCGGTCAGACAGCTGTTTCAACAGCTGTTGAAAAAAAAAAAATAATGCATGAGCCAGAAAACTTTGGCATATCATGCAAGAAACCAGCACTTCCAGCCCACCTCAAAAAAAATGTCGATTAAGACAAGCACACAGCCAAAAACTAACCTTAAAATTGACCGCGTCGGGGGGGTTTTGTTTACTTCCGGGTTTCTTAGCTATTGAGTTAAGCGGACGCAGCCTCATGTAAACTCTTGTGACGTCATGACTTCGTGTGTAGGTGTAGTGAATTTGGTACGAGTGTGAAGGGGAAGACTTGTGTGTTCACCCAGTCGCAGCGAATATGCAACTAGCAGTGAAACTGATGAGTAGCGAGGGCTTATACATTGCCCCTATAGTGAGAGGGCGCTCGACCAGAATTCGGTCGCGCAACATTGAGTGTTTTGCCGGTGTGTTTGTAAGGAGGGAAGAGCGTGCAGATACGTTGCTCCTCGCAAGTGAAACACTTCTCTTAATCCATTTTTTGTTCTGTTAGGCCTAAATAAGTTTAGAATATATCTAAAATTATTTTTCATGAATAAAAATCTTAAATCAAAGATGTTTATTGCCTATGAAAATGCAATTTGAGCAGGTGAATGACGATGGTGACGAAGTTGGTAAATTTGACCAAGGCTCATTTTGATTGCCTTTGCGTGATTGAGTTGAAGTCTACATCTTTCTCAAATGATAGGGCAAATGATATGCCTACGTTAGGCCTAAATAAGTTAAGAATATACCTACAATTATTTTTATTAATAAAAATCTTAAAACAAAGATGTTTATTGCCTGTGAAAATGCAATATGAGCGGGTGAATGACGATGGTGACGAAGTTGGCGAATTTGACCAGGGCTCATTTTGATATTGCCTTTAACGTGATTGAGATTAATTCTTAGTGATTTCCTTTTTGGCCTCAATAGTTAAACTGTGTTATTTTTTTAATGTTATCATAGTTATTTTCAATATTATTATTAATTTGAATAATACATCCGGTTCCAGGGATGATGGACCCCCCAAGAAAAAAAAATTAAAAAGGCTCTTCCACGAGTGTTATTTTAAAAGACGTCATTGCTAGATCAAAGGCTGGAAAATTGCCCCTCAATTTTGCCTGTCCCTCACATATCAGAGGTCTGCAGCTAATTTTTTTGGTCGTTTTAATTTAAAACAAGGGGCCTTTTAATATTGTCATCATTGCTAATAACATCAATCGAAAGTGGATGACAATGTTGACGAATTCGGTTAGAATTATCAGTTACTGTTGTGAATTCAATTGGAATTCAGTTGCCCGAGTTAGGCCTAAAGTGATTTATAGAATTAATAAAATGTTCCTTTCGTCTAATATTAATTTTAAATTCTTTGAGTTCATACTTTCAATGACTTTTCAAACAGATATCAAATCTTTACTAACAGTATATCAAACAGCAGGTTGACAACTCAGTATTGGATGGTAGACAAGATGTCAAAAAGGAGGGCGTCTGAGGTATATGGGATACCTAAATCAACGCATAGGGATAAAGTAGGTCTACATATTTTTATTTACTTAACCATACTCTGAACTTAAACTATTATATCAATCGGTAATTTCCATCATGCTGTGTAATTCAAATGTTCTAAAAAATTTTCCTTACCAGTTTCTCCACAGATCGATGGGAAGACACCAGTAAAATCGCGGCATGGTTCCAGCCCTTACCTGTCCGTTTCTATAAAAGCAAATTTGGCGGCATGGGAACAGCGGATGGCAAAATTCGGGGTGAAGAGACTAGAGTTTCAGCAGATGATTCAAAATTAATTGTCGGTCTCGTCGTTATTTTGTCTTTCTTTCCCTTTTAATTTTTCTCGTTCATTTTTGGGGGATTTAAAGGACCATTGATGTAGTAAAGGAAATGACAATAGCGAGGGCAGTAGTTTTGTGTTTTAATATGGAACCAGTAAATGATGATATTGAAGGAAGTTGCAATAAAACAATGAGCATAATTATGAAAAGGATAGTGTAAGAATGATAGATTAAGGCCATTATGATGAAATTAATTTATGTACATTATCTTCATTCAAATTATTTCATCAAGAAGGCGTACCACACTTGTATTCAAGAAAGATTTAGCATTGAGTGAATTAAAGATAGTCTTCAATGACCTCTTATATCACTATGTTCCCTAAAACTTTGTTTGATTTATCAAAGGAATGATATGAAATCCTTATTTCCTCTTCGTTTTCCCTATATCGGAGGCCGACGTAGATCTTATAAGTATCATTGAGCCATTAATTTTATTGTAAAAAATAAACTAATATAAAATCCAAGAAATTACAAAGAAAATATATATTCTACGCAGTTGTTAGCCCTGGTACTAATTATTTTGCAGTACAAGAATTATTTTTACATTCTATTGTTTGTATTCATATCATTCTTAATTTTATATCAATTTTATGTATTGTACGTAGTCGTAGATGGCCAAACAGTAAATTTTGTTACAAAGTATTTGATTTATTGATTTCTTTCCATTTATGAAAGACAAGAGTATGAAACTTATTTGCCATTTGTATTAATTCTACATTCACCTTGCCATTCATTTCATAGACTGAAAAAAAATAAACAACATCTTGACTGCAAAGACGTGAAGTTTCAATAACATGTTGCCCATTTGACTCTTTGTCTGTAATGAAATTGACTGAAACGATGATGCTGCGCCATTTTCTGGTTGATTCCGTTTTGGATTGTTGTATTAAAAATTCTGAGTGATTGAAAATTTATATAATCTTAACGAGAGGGGATTGATATGGTCAGCAGAGCAGAGGATTAATATTCATTGGGGACCTCTATTGTTGCATCCACCCCCTAAAAAATACAAAAGATAATCCTCTTCTCCGATGCCCATAGTTTGAATGAGCTAGTGTTGATCTACTATTTGACATAGGTCGTGTGGCTGATTATCTTTTGGTGATTGACTGGAGCGACTAAAAACAAAAACCAAATTATTTGATAGATTTTCATGAATGACTATCAGGACTATCGGGATGGCAGATTAAAAATATGATTTTAGAAAATTATGAACATTAAGTAAAATCTCCAAAATAATAAATTCTACTCAGTAGCGGATCCAGGGATGAGCCCCCTTAATTTGACACTTTTATCATGTAAAAAGAAACGGGAATTACGGGTACACGGACCTTGCTCCCCGCTTGGATTCCCCACTGTACTGAATTACCAAATAAGCAACAAAAAAAAAAATAATAATAATAATAATAAACAGACCAAAATGATTAAAGACTCCCTCAAACAAAAACAGAACAACCCCAAACAAGCGAGCATGCATCTGAAAATGAAAACGGCAAACGGGTATGAAACCATGCAAGTTGGAATGTTACCAAAACAAAACACAAAAACAACATAAACATAACATCGAAAAGCAAAACAAGTGATTGAAAGTAGGAAATCGAAATTCATAAACAAAATATAAGAACACAAAACCCCCAAACAAACGAGCATGCATCCGGGGCATGCATAGGAATATGAAAACGGCAAACAGGTAAGAAACCATGCAAGTTGGGATTATGTAAATACCAAAACAAAACAGAAAAAAAATAACATGAAATGTAACGTCGCAAAGCAAAACAAGTGATTGAAAGTAGGAAATTATAAATCATAAACAAAGTAAAATAATACAAAAGGAGTTTTGCCTGTAAAAGAGGGAAGAAAAAATACAAAAGTTAATTATTAAACATGTATTTTCATAGAATGAATAATGAAACATATATATTCAGTTTACGCCATCACATGGCGAAATTTCAAACAATACCGTTCAGTCTCAATTCTTCCACCTGTTCTGTTATTTCTAGTGGACTAATTAGGTTTTATTGTTGCTTTTATTAAAAAATAAACACTAGAAATGTATAATTAAGATGTTGAGATCACATAAAAGGAATAAAAAACAGTAAGCATAAGATAAATTCGAATAGTTAACATCAGATAAATCGCGCGTTTTCGCGCGACCGAATTCTGGGCGGCGTGACCGAATACTGGGCGGAAAACACCACCTCGGTCTATCGGCAATATTTTCTTCAACAATATTCAATATTCTAAATGAGTTCAATAATCTGAAAGAGGACAATTTTTTCTTTCTCCTGGTCGGTGGATTTACAAATAAATGAGGTAGGTATTTATTTTACCGGCGATTTCCCCTTAAGTGACCGAATACCGGGCGCGTTACCCTACCTTCAAAAACATAATTCAGGATTACTATTGGCGATGATAACACTTTTGTTGCAATTAATTTAAAACGATGACTAATATAATTTTTTTTTTTTTAAATACACATGCCTGGAACGAAACCAGCAGTACAAGCAGTATTAACGAACGTCACGGTATACCAAAGTCTATACAATGAAAAGATTGGACACTTCACGGACTTCGCGTAATGCCTTGCGTCGATTTGCGTGTAGAATAGTGTAGGTTCCTAATCTTTCCCTTGTCGTGTCTTTGATATGAATATAAATCGCGCGCCCTCTTTAGGCGAAAATTTATATCTACGCTGACCAAATTTTATCTCCGTGAAATCTTCACTAAAGATCAAGAAAATATACATATTTTTAAGAAAAAACTTCAAGGAGAAGTCACGGAAGGATCTAAATGATTCGGTAAGTGTCATAGCAGAATGTGAAATACCAGATTATTGGTGATATTTTATGTGGGCAAAAGCCCACTATCTTTTTGACTTGTCGTGTGTGTCGCGTGCATATGACTGATATTCCTTCGCACGCGAGATGATATGAACCCATGGGTGGGGCTGTATATAGATCTAACGTTAGTCTAAAAGTGTCGAGATAAGACATTATTCAAGATGCATCAGGATATATCCTGGACAATGTCTTATCTCGACATTTTATATTTTCTCACAGAGAATGGACATGATTGATGGAGATATTAAATAATAGGGATTAATAATATTAAATTGGTATTCTCGAGGAGGTAACTTTTTTTTCAAAAGTAAATTGATTATTTATTATTGTCATGAACTGTACCTACCAATCATACTCATAGCCTATTAGTATTAGCTATCACAGCCGCTTTGAGTTTAAGACATTATCCGTCCCCGTGTTAAATTGGTGAGATCAATATTAATTTCTACAAACACTCAAACTTTTTTGAAATAAAAATAGATAAAATTTACATCGTGTACTTTGAGGTCCATAATAATCCATTTTACAGAGGCGACCTTGTCACTCGTACATCCCCGAAAAAGTCGCCACCTTGAAAATATCGAGTTTCGCGAGATCTGACTTGCAGGTTTTATTTTCTCATATCATTGCTATTCAATGAAACATCAATTTTCTTTCTTTTCGAGTTCGAAAAAGTATTTTGATGCTGAAAATACAATACGGGTGAGCAAAATTGTGTTTTAAATGTGATTTTTTGTTTGCATAATTCATGAATATTATCAATTATTGTTCGGTCTTTATCTTTTTTTCTCAGGCGGCATTTTCTTGACGCCGATGTATGAATTGAAGGTTTTTTCTTCGGGCGATGGTCATTTTCTGACTTTACAAATGTGTCACATATCGCCCTCAAAGCTTAAACACAAGGCGATGTCGGACTAATGAGTCATAATTTTTTTAGAGTTTGAGCGAGGATGAGCTGGCATTAATATTGACCCTTTTTTTTTTTTTAAATATAAATAACACTACATACCTTAATTTAATAAATAACAATTGTCGCATTCAACTTCTGCTGTGACATGAAATGAATGGGTAGACCGGATCGAGCTCTGTGTGTCTCTAGGTGCAGTGGTCACTGGTAGAACATGTATAAGAGCTGGAGAATCTGCACGTGGCATGTGTGTGTGCATGGTGTGCATGTATACAATTGCAAGTCATGTGCAATCATCAACTTTGAAGCCAAAGGAGACAAAGGGGGTTGTTGTTGTTATGTTCTTGTTATTTTGAATAGGCAAACTACTGTAGTCAGTTTTGACTATTGTTGCCTTGTAAATTTGCTTTCCTTTTTTTTTTTTTAACAGAATAATTTCTTTGTTGAATCTATATCAGTTAGAAAAATAAAGGAAAGAGAGAAAAGAAAAGTTCTTAGGAAATCATGCAAGACCACCTCTCCTGCCCTGTACAGCACGTTATCCTGACAAGCCCGCTCGAGGTGCATTTCGAGGGCGTCTCAGGAGTACAAAAAATTGTATGTTAGCCCCCTGTTCAAATATTTGTTTTACAGCAAATGGATAATATCAGGGATGGAATGGGTATGTCTCTTTTCAAATATAGAATCTTGACACCAGGGGCGGATCCAGGATTTTTCAAAAATTTGACAAGCAAAAAAAAAGAAAAGGGTTTTCAACCAAAAATGAAGTAGGCATTTCGTCCACAAAAAATTTGACAGGCAAAAAAAAAAGTCCTCACTTTCAAAAGGGGGGAAGGCACACTTGTGTTTTAACGGCATTTTTAAATTACAAATTTCAATTGTGCTTCTCAAAGGGGGGCATGGGCATGCTGCGATTTTCCTGTGCACAGTGGCATATAATGCACCCATGGGTGGATAATTCCTAGGCCTAACTTATAGTCTAATGTACATGAATGTAATGATAAATTAAACTTAGTTTAAATTAAAGAGCTAGGCGACTAGGAGTAACGCACCCAGAATTCAGTATATGCCCTCATTTGACATGGATAGAAGTTGAAAATAAACATTGCAATAAAAAATAGACATATATATTAAATGAACATTGATGCAAATTTCATTTTGCAGTTTTGGAAAAGAGATTTTATAACAAAAAATATTGCAGAAAAGCTAAACATTTCAAATTTCAGGCAGGTTACTCTAACTTCACCTGCCCAGGATTCTGGTACTTTTGTCATGTTAAGGCTTAAGCTTTAATTTTTTGTGCAAGATTTTTGGTTTTAAAAAAAATTTCACAAAATTATTTCATAAAATCTTGAAATGTATCACCATGTAAAATGAAAAAACAGAGTTTGACTCACCAATGTAGAAAAGGGCAAGTATATCTATATTCTTCTTCATCTTTCCCTTCAGTTTTCAACTCAGCAGATTGCAATTTTTTATTGCAATCTGCTGTTTAGTCAGCTTTGCGCACATAAAATCCTTTGGCATGCGATAATTGGCATGAACTTACCGCCCTCTTGTGTGGAAAAGAAGTGAGCGACTTTGCTAGACTCTTCCTCACCGAAGTTATAGTGTTTTCTCTCTCTTATTGCGTGCAATAATACCTGTAACACCAACATCATAATCAATTGAATTCAATATTCAAATAATGATGGAATTAACCTAATGATGAATTAATTTTTATGATTATTCCATTGTTTATATTTTAAATGAAATGTAAAGTCCTTTAAAATTTCTGTTTAATGATTGATACGGTCATTCAAGATCATAATAATAATAGCTGGATTTATAAAGCACTTTTTGCCTGAGGATACAAAGCGCTGCTAAGCCTGCTATTATTACCCCGGCTTTAGCTCGAGCTACCATCACCGGCGCTCAGTGCATTCAAGGAAATAATCCTGCCGGGTACCCATTCACCTCACCTGGTTCGAGTGCAGCACAGTGTGGATAAATTTCTTGCTGAAGGAAAACACGCCATGGCTAGGATTCGAACCCACGACCCTCTGATTGAAAGGCAAGAGTCAGAACCACTAGACCATGACGCGCCCACGATGCAAGTCTACATTGAATAATTTGTATTTCTTTTAAATCATAATATTATCAGTGAACCGTAGGTCTAGGAAGCCGATCCAAGATGTCTGAGGAGGATGGAGGACCTGCCTTGAAGAAACCAAGGGTCCACTATGGTTCCCTGGAGGAGCATCTCAAGAAACCTGATGCCTCTGATGCTATCAACATGGGTCTCGAGGCAGGCAATATTAACCTCTCCAGTGGTGAGTTATGACTGTACGCAGAATACATTCACTTGCAGTGAGCTTGGCTTAGATTGAAGAAGTGGGAGAAACATATGAAAAAAAGTTCCTATTGATCAAATTGACCTAAAGCCTGGGTTTTTGTCTCACCTGCATAGCAGAGTGAGACTATAGGCGCCGCTTTTCCGACGGCGGCGGCGACGGCGGCGGCGGCGTCAACACCAAATCTTAACCTGAGGTTAAGTTTTTGAAATGACAGCATAACTTAGAAAGTATATGGACCTAGTTCATGAAACTTGGCCATAAGGTTAATCAAGTATTACTGAACATCCTGCCTGAGTTTCATGTCACATGACCAAGGTCAAAGGTCATTTAGGGTCAATGAACTTAGACCATGTTGGGGGAATCAACATCAAAATCTTAACCTAAGGTTAAGTTTTTGAAATGTCATCATAACTTAGAAAATATATGGACCTAGTTCATGAAACTTATACATAATGTTAATCAAGTATCACTGAACATCCTGCATGAGTTTCACATCACATGACTAAGGTCAAAGGTCATTTAGGGTCAATGAACTTTGGCCGAATTGGGGTATTTGTTGAATTACAGCCATAAATTTGAAAGTGTGTTGGTCTAGTTCATAAAACTTGGACATAAGGTTAATCAAGTATCACTGAACATCCTGTGCAAGTTTCAGGTCACATGATCAAGGTCAAAGGTCATTTAGGGTCAATGAACTTTGGCCAAATTGGGGTATTTGTTGAATTACAGCCATAAATTTGAAAGTGTGTTGGTCTAGTTCATAAAACTTGGACATAATAGTAATCAAGTATCACTGAACATCCTGTGCGAGTTTCAGGTCACATGATCAAGGTCAAAGGTCATGTAAGGTCAAAGAACTTTGGCCACGTTGGGGGTATTTGTTGAATTGCCATCATATCTCTATAAGTGTATTGGTCTAGTTCATAAAACGTGGAAATAAGAGTAACCAAGTATCACTGAACATCTTGTGCGAGTTATAGTAGTTTTCAAAATCAGCACTGCTGCTATATTGAATCGCGTGATGCAGGTGAGACGGCCAGAGGCATTCCACTTGTTAAACATTTCATTTTATCTTGAACAAATAGCAATGCATTATTGATAATATGATAGCAATCAAACTGTCTTGTTGTTTTTATTTGCAGGTGAAACATTTGATATGGAAGAACACATCAGTGAAAGAAGAAAAGAATTATTGGCAGAATTTGAAAGAAGGAGAAAGGTTTGTGTATTCTACTTTATGTTATTCAAATTTTAACTAATTATATTAATATTCTAAAATGTAGGAACTGCTTTTTTCAAACTGTACCTGCATTCCCAAAATGTATTTCTTCAGACTTTTACATTTTGCGGTGGGTGGTCACTTAGAAGTTTGTTTCTTTTGTAAAGAGATTTTTTTAAATCTTGATTTATTCTGATTTCATTCTTCAATTCAGGCAAGACAAATCACAGTTTCAACAGATGATTCTGAAGTAAAGGCACAACTGAGGAAATATGGAGAACCTATTTGTAAGTAACTTTTATCTGAATAATAACTTGTGTGAGTAAACTTGATATGCTTATGCTTTACTTTGTTTGGAGTACAACTATTGTATATGAATTTGATTTTGAGATTATGATGTTAATCGAATTGCTGTTTGCAAATATTTTGAATGATATTTTGGAACTTCTATGGCCTCTGAATAATACATGTGCCATGATGTATATTTTGAACAAAAAAGTTGCATTCTTTGTTACAGGACAAGTCCACCCCAACAAAAAGTTGATTTGAATAAAAAGCGAAAAATCCAACAATCATAACACTGAAAATTTCATCAAAATTGGATGTTAAATATTTTAAAGTTTCGCTTAATTTCACATAACAGTTGTATATGCACATCCTGGTAGGTATGCAAATGGGGAGACTGATGATGTCACCCACTCACTATTTCTTTTGTATTTTATTATATAAAATATATAAAATATTCGAGTTTATAAAACAAAATAAAAAAACTTTAAAATGTCATGACTTTCTTATTTTACATCCGATTTTAGTTATATTTTCAGCGTTAAGCTAGTTTGATTTTTCTCTATTTATTCAAATCAACATTTTTCTGGGGTGGACTTGACCTTAAAGAAGTGCTCCTAATTGTAAAACAATTTCATTTCTTAATGAGATGTATTTATTTGCATGTGTGGGCTTGTGTATTTTTATTAGGTATATTTGGGGAAGGCCCGGCTGAGAGACGAGAGAGGCTTCGTCATCTCCTTGCTGCTCTCGGGGAGATGGCCGACCAAGACAAACAAGCCAAGAAAGCCAGCAAAGAGAAGGCCAAAGCTGATCAAGCGGTAAGAAGTGTGAGGTTTTGTTTAATTTAAATGGGATTCAATGCCTTTCAAATTTGAAACTCTTGGGCTAAATTCTTGGCTTTGTATTGGCATGGCATTCATCTGAGGCCTTTGGATTATGTTTCATATCACACTTGTTGTGGAACTTTGAAAATATGTACAATGTTACAATGTCCTCAATGATCTCTCTATTATTTTACTTTGCATTGTCAGTCTCATGCTTTTGTTTTTTCCTTATTGATTCAAATCCGCTTGATCCTAGGGTGGACTTGACCTTTAAAAATCTTCAGTTAAGTCTTTTTCCCACTTTGAATTAACACATTCGAAGTATAAGAAATATGAGCTTTATCATTCATACATTTTGTGGCATCTCTCTCAATCTTATCTAGACAATTCCATGTGGTTTTTTATGACCAACCTATTCCAATACTGATGTGCTCTTTTTTAATCTTATATTGTATGTATGATATTTAATCTTTAATTGCTCAAGTTTAATTAAGTGTTCATGCGATTGTATGATAGATGTTATGTTTTATTGGAATTAAATAAGAGAATCAACTTGAATTGAACTACATTAAAGGTCAAGTCCACCCCAGAAAATTGTTGATTTGAATCGATAGAGAAAAATCAAAGAAACATAACGCTACAAATTTCGTCGAAATCACATGTAAAATAAGAAAGTTATTACATTTTTAAGTTTCGCTTATTTTTCACAAAACAGTTCAATGCGCAACTCAGCGATATGCAAATGAGAGAGTCGATGATGTCCATCACTCACTATTTCTTTTGTTTTTTATTGTTTGAATAATTAATACAATATTTCAAATTTTACAGATTTTGCAATAAGGACCAACTTAACTTAACCATAAACTGTTAAAATAATGGTAATTGCACATGTTCAGGGAGAAATAAAACTTTGTTGCACTTGGCAAGGAGGAGAAAATTAGAATATTTCATATAATAAAATACAAAAGAAATATTGAGTGGGTGACGTCATCAGTCTGCCAATTTGCACACCGACCAGGGTGTGCATATAACTGTTTTGTGAAATTAAGCGAAACTTTAAAATGTCATAACTTTCTTATTTTACATCCGATTTTGATGAAATTTTCAGTTTTTTGCTTGTTGGATTTTTCTCCCTTTTTTCAAATCAATTTTTTTTTGGGGTGGACTTGTCCTTTAACTGTAAATAATTTTTCATTTTTATAGGAAAAGCAAACTACGTGGTATCATGAGGGTCCTGCGAGTCTGAAAAATGCCAGACTGTGGATTGCTGAGTATTCTTTACCAAGGTGAATAAACTTCATTTGTCTTCATTTGAATAATATTCTCAAATATTATTCCAGGGTTCCCAGCCCATCAGGGAAATCAGGGAAAATTGTTTTACTTTTTTCCAGTCTGGAAAAAATCAGGGAATTTGATAAAAGAAAATCAGGGGAAAATGCCTCAAATGAGAGAAAACTCAGGGAATGTTTATCAGCCCAAAAGTTGAAAGCACGGTTGTCAGTCAGACTCGGTTATATTTTTGTTTGCATATCAAAACAATATCCATTGAATGACTGGTTATGGTGGTACTAATTAGTTTTACACTATTGTTTTTATAATGAAAATACATGTAATTCACTGCAACAACTTAGAAAACATGCGAAACTGGGAATTGGTTCAAATAATTATCAGGGAATTTTAAAACTTCATCAGGGAAAAATCAGGCAATTTTGTTTTCTTGAAAAGCTGGGAACCCTACTTATATATATACACAGCACATGTATATTTACAAAGTAACACTGTGTTTCATATGCGTTCTATCTCACTACCATTATCTAAGATGCATAAACTTAATTTGATCACTGGAGGGTTTTATTTATTAATGATATTATTTGTTTGTTTTTTCTGGAAAGTCATGGAAAATGATTAATCCAAGAATTTTCTAGTGATGGAAAATTTCTGCTTGGAACAGCCATGCTTCTATGGTACCCGAGCATTTTTTTTTCTCTTTATGAAATAAAAGTCATAATTATCAGTGTATTTGCCTATTCAGTGCCTAAAACTTACTTTGTCAGCAGTCTATAATAATTCTACCACAATGCAGCATTTTTTATCTAGGAAATAGCAGGGTTATTACCTGCTCTTCTATTCAAAGAATAATTCACGTCAAAGATACTACAAGGGGAAGATCGGACACTTTGGCGATTTTTTTGAAACGCTTGATAAATCTTAATGGGGAAGGGCACCCACTAGCGCTAAGTAAGCAAACCTTCACACATCAGTGCGCTGCTGTGTATAAAACATATGGGGGAAAATGAGAGGGGATTTCGGAGAGGGCACAAGGGCGGCGCATGAGAATAATTCTGTCTTTTATTACCCAGAAACCTCTGAAATATATTCATCTCTAATTTAAGGGAAAACAATTTCTCTCACATGTTTTGTACACAACCATATCGCGATATGCAAAGGTAAAAAGAGGTTACTTACTCAACGCTGTAGGGCGCTCTTCCCGAGCGTTTCATTGAGCGGTCTATGTACTGTCCGATCTTCCCCTTTTAGAAGTATATTTGTTCATGTCAGATCCCCATTTACCTAAATACCTGGCTTAAATGCAGCAATTTTATTCAGAGAATTTTAAAGACAAGTGAGTTAATGAACCCCTGTCTATATTGTTTTCGTTTTAAAAAATAAGGTTTACCATTTTAAATTGGTTTGAGGTCCTTCTCACTGTATATAATTATCCCCATGGTTGCAATCAAACAAATTGTAAGTTTTTTTTTTTATGATATTTACCATACTTCTCATAAATATCTTTTCAGAATTTATGCATTATTGAAGTTTTGTATTCCTTGAAATTGTTTTGTATTTGAAGCATAATGTTCATGATTGTTGGTTGTTTTTCATGATCTGTTATCATGCCGATGTATTTCACATTTAAGGGGTACAAATTTCTATTTGATGGACAATAAATAAATATATGTACTGAAAAAAAAATCATGTTTTTATTCCTCTGGGACAGAGCTGATAAGAGGTTACAGGAAGCAGCAGAAACCATGAGGATTCCGGAATCTCAGTCAAACGCAAGGAGACAAGAATTACACAGAAAAGCCAGAGTAAGTACTACAAAATGATTCTAAATAACATATTTCTGTTTTCCTTTGAACTTCCTCAGAATATGAATTTTCTGTTACTGTTGAAGACTCTTCCAGAACTTGGCAGAGTAGCTTTCCGCCACATATCAACGCCGAGCTTGTATAAAACCAATCACATCGGAAACTTTTAGAATTTAATTATTAAAAGTTAATTAAGCATAGTGGCTGACCTTGTAGATGACATTAATTACTGTCAGGTAGTCTACTCTCAGGCCTTTGTGAGGGGGGGGGGGGTTAAAGTAGAGATAATGGCTAAGCAGCAATTCAAACCCATAATCTCAAATCATGAATCAATGCTCTAACCACTAGACCACATGACCTTTTAATGATCCATTGTGCATTTTTTTTTGTATTGAAGTGGATTCACATGTGCTGTGTATAATACTTTCTCGTCATCTAATATATATTTTCATTTCCTTTTAATGATGTTTTCTTTGTCTTGATAGAGTCTAACAGCAATAGGTAGTCAGGTTGGAGACCAAAGGCCTATCTCTTATTGTCGGTTCAGCCCTGACTCCAGATTACTTGCCACAGCTTCATGGTAAGTTTTCTGTTCTTTTTTTTTGTTTTTTTACTTAGCTCTCTCTCTTTTCCTTTATTCCCTCTTTTTATTATTCATTTCATGTTATGCTTTCGCTCTTAAAGCAATGATTAAATATTTTACAAATTGGCTCCACTGTGCCATGTCAATAACAATCAAAATTTCTGGATGTAAATTTCCACAGAAAGCATTAACGTTGTCATCAGGATTGATGGGGGTGGGGGTTAAAGTGATGTATAGACCCCCCCCCCTGATATGATGTAGATATAACAAGTATATAGCAAAAATGAAATGAAAACAAAATCAAGGTAAATAGCATTTCTTTACTCGGTATAGACCTGCTTTCTCCCGTACACAGTGCTTTCTTTTGTGTCGACAGGTCTGGTAGATATCAGTCACAGAATTTATAGAAATATAATGTCTATTTCTTCTTGGTCATTTGTAGGAGTGGTCTGATCAAGCTGTGGACTTCACCAGACTTCAATCTGTTCAAGACACTGAGAGGCCACAATGCCCATGTGGGCTGTGTGGTGTTCCACCCTCAAGCTACCCTCTCGCTCTCCCCCAACGCCTGCTGCATGGCTTCTTGCTCGGCAGACGGTGCGGTCAAACTCTGGAACTTTGAAAGGTAGTTTCATCAAATGAATACATACAGATTATTAAATGTAATTTGAAGATGTGATGATCATTGGTGGTGGTGATAGTGCTGCTGCTGCTGAAGGAAATGATGGAGATTAGTATGATGATGAAGAAGAGGAAGAGGAGGAGAACGATGATGATGTTGGTGATGGAGATGACGATGATGAGGATGATGATGAGGATGATGATGATTATGATGATGATGAGATGATGAGGGTGATGGTGATGATGATGGTGATGATGATCATCATGATGATGATGATGATGATAGTGATGAAAATGATGATGGTGAGGAGGGGGAGGATGACGGTGATAGTTGATTTTGATATTAGGATGATAATCATATTTTTGTCAAGATTCATTTTCAGATTTTGAAATTATGCATTGATAAAATCATCATAATTTCACACACAGAGTATTTTGTATTTAATCTAAAAAATCATTTGATTGGTTCCATTGATGACAGTGTAGGTAATAACCAACTGTTGATTCTTTTCTTGAAACACAGTGATGAACCCATTGCAAACATAGAAGGTCATGAAGCAAGGGTGAGCAAAATAGAGTACCACCCATCAGGAAGATTCCTTGGTACTGCTTGGTAAGATCAGAATTACTCTGCCTCCTCTTATATTTATTAAGCAATAATGATCCATAATACCTTTTTCTGTTTTACAATGGAATACACGTACGTTAATCTTATCTAATAGAGGATCTAATAATTTGAAAGAACAAAACTTTCCCAGGGTCATGGAAAACTTTTCCAGGGGCTGGGGATAAACTCCTTCCTCATCTCTCATGCTTTCTTTTCTTTCTCTCCCACCCCATCCCTCCTTTCTTTCCCTTCTCTATCTCTCTGACTAAAACAAATCATAAGCTTCATAATGATATACTATTTCGAAATGTATCAACTTAGTTGAATATTGAAGGATTTGAGAGACAGATTCAGAATCAAAGAACGTTGTTCAGGTTCACTGGAGCATGAGATGTACCATCCATAGAAACTCTCAGGACCGGCAGTCCAACATCTGCTCTCAGCAAAGACTCGATGCAAATTAAATTATTGTAATTCTTGTTTATTTGAGCTTCATTTATTCATGTTTTAACCACAGATGGGGAAGGGTTATTTTTTTATATAAGCTAATTTTCTTAATTTAGGGTTTTAACATTTACTATTTGGCTTATTAAGAGTTTGGAGCTTGATGGTCACAGGTCATGTATCAAGGGCCTCCTCCCATTCCCCTTGAATAATTGCCTCAGTGACCTGTACTGTGTATACAGAGTCTTTTATATCTTGTTGTTTCTACCAACCAACTTGTGCAATTCCGCTTCTCTTCTCCAGCTTTGACTCCTCCTGGAGACTGTGGGATCTTGAGGTACAGGAGGAGATTCTCCACCAGGAGGGCCACAGTAAAGCAGTCTACTCCATCGACTTTCAGAAGGATGGTGCTGTATGTGCAACAGGGTATGTATCACAGCTTAGGACTTGGTGTCTCATAACGATTGATGATGATGATGAGGAGCAGGAGGAGGATGAGGATGATGATGAAAATCGCTGGATTTGTGCCAGGGGATACTAACACAACTATTATTACCCCGTTTTTGGCTACCACTTTATCAGTGGTACTCTCAAGTTCTGGAACTTTGAATGGTAGTTTCTTCTATTGAATACAGACTATTAAGCAATGGTCATTTGTGGTGGTGATAATGGTGGTGATTGGTATGATGATGATGATGATGATAATGATGTTAATGATGGTGATGGTCGTGATGATGATGATGACAATGATGGTGATAGGGATGATGATGATGATGGTGACGATGATGATGGTGATGGTGATGGTGATGATGATGATGATGATGATGATGATGATGATGATGATGATGATGGTGATGGTCGTGATGATGACGATGATGATGGTGATGATGATGACGATGATGATGGTGATGGTAATGATGGTGATGGTGACGATGATGATGGTGATGATGATGATGGTGATGATGAAGATGATATGTTTATAAACTTCAACTATTTATTGAAACAGACGGGTTTGATACATGAAGGGTATGGGATCTGAGGACACAACATTTGTAATGTGTGTATCTAACCATTTTCTTTTTAGTGGAATGGATGCCTTTGGTAGGTTATGGGACCTGAGGACAGGACGATGTATCATGTTCTTGGAGGGTCATCTCAAGTCAGTACTAGCGGTCAACTTCTCACCAAACTGGTAAGTGACCATCGCAATATTCCACAACATGGCCACGAAGGATTTTTCTTTCATTATAGCTACTTGGTGTAGAAATTAGGCCTGACTTGAAATGGATATTTCAATATTCGGATACCCGACACTGAAAACCGGACGGCGTACAGGTATCCGAAATTTTACCCTGAAATATAAAAAATAATATCCATTTGCACTTATTTGAGTTATATTTAAGATTTTCAGTTATATTTGAGTTTTGAACCTATCCGATGATGGCGAGAGTCAGCGTGCGCTAATTAAAATATTTCTGAAAACCACGAAATTACGAGAAGCTGAATATTTTGGGTTGAATCTGTTTTGCAATCCGATTTGACTAATGTGAGTTAGCGTGAGGCTACGGCTACAAATGTAGATCGTATGACTGTGTAAGCTATTAGTAAATGACTATTATATGAGTTATACAAGTCGGGCCTAGTTACGATCCCATTTAATGGTTGCGAGAGTATGTGTGTTTATTTTTAAGTTCCGATCGGATGAAATAAGATGCAATGAATTTGACCGCGAGGCGAGTGTAAGTGTGAGTCTACTATTACTAAAAGTCTAAAACCAGACAGGCCTACATCATTCAGCTCACGCACGTGCTGTCCTGTCTGGACGTGTCTGGAGTGAATCGTCCGATATATATTTGGTCACATTACACTCGCTACACCTTCAAATGGGATCGTACTTGGAATATTTTCATTTTCATGTCCGGTTTCTCCCCATTCCCCAAATTATAGCCAAGCTTCTCATTTCTCAACTTCTGAAACATAATCACACTTCTAACAAAGATTCAAGACAAGATTTAATCACAGTAACAGTAACTAATCACTTACATTCATCACCAGTAAGTTTTACTGCAAAACACGTCGATTCACAACCGACCACATACTCGGCGGGCACACATCATAAACCTTTCTGGCACGATACCGCCTTTGAAGTATTGTTGTTTACGTGATGATGGATATCAAAATTTATAGTGGATATGCCATTTAAACTGAAATAAAAGAAAATGTGTGTTTTGTAATTTATATATTAAATAATTTGTCAACAACAAGAGAGGAGATAATACTTCTCTGGGGACTTATTTAAAGCCGATAGGAATTAAATCTAATGAGTGCCACGCGAGCATCCCAATGGGTATAATTCTTTTCAAACAACTATCCTAAAAGAAAGTTTCTATAGTCAGATAATGCCTGACGCTGGAGAGAAACCAGTTATATACACAAATTCAATACATATACGAGCATCTTTATTTATAAACATACCTATAATTAGAAATTTAGGTGATAAGAAGAATATCAGGCATACTGCTAGCGAGCAATATTTCTACCAGAATAAAATATGAAGTTTTGATCCTGATATAAGTTTCTACGAACAAGTTATCAAAATATAAACATACGTGAACAATTTAAAATTTGCAATAACACAAATACAATTGACATCTAGATAATGGACAGTTTCATTCTAATTAATCATTTCTTGAACTGTCATTAATCATTATTAATGACAGTTCAAGAAAGAAAAGGGATGATTCATTATTTCGGATTTGATAAATAAATCAAAAGAAACAAAATAAAACAGCCAATCAACATGTATTTGACGTTTACATGATTTCAAAATTATCTTCATTCTTCATTCATATCGAAAGTTGATGTGAGAAAAAAGTACTGAAAATGAATATGTCGTTACGCATTTCAATTTAAATAAATTACAAAAAACAACATGACACATGCAGCCAACATTCATTCGACGTTTTCATAGTTTCAAAAATAATCATCTTCATTTGTAACAAAAGTTGCCGTGAGAAAAAGTAGAATTCATTTTGTATATGATGAATAAATCACAAAAACAACATGACACACGCAATCAACATTTATTCGACGTTTTCAACTTTTCATAGTTTCAAAAATAATAATCTTCATTTGTAACCAAAGTTGCTGTGAGAAAAAGTAGAATTCATTTTGCATTTGATGAATAAATTACAAGAAACAACATGACACACGCAATCAACATTCATTCGACGTTTTCAACTTTTCATAGTTTCAAAAATAATCATCTTCATTGGTAACCAAAGTTGCTGTGAGAAAAAGTAGAATTCATTTTGCATTTGATGAATAAATAACAAGAAACAACATGACACACCCGAGTAACCCGATCAACATTTATTTGACGCTTAAATGGTTTCAAATTATCTTCATTCTTCACTCGCATTGAAAGTCGAGGTAAGAAAATATACGATGAGTTACGCATTTGAAATCATCAAAACATAAGACGGGAAAGAAAAACGATCTTAAGCGACACCATAGTAAAATCGCCATTGTTGTCAGAATGGAACTTTACTCCATTCACGGACGGTCATGCTCCAAAACTTATATAAGGTCATGTTTCAAAACTGATATAAAAACGATGGTTTTCGGCGGGAATATATTACCGAAGAAGATTAATTGATATTGGTGATTATATTGGCGACTAAAACTTATAAATTTTATTGGTGAGTCTTACTAAATTTAATGAGTTTTTGTGACAGGAAAGTGGTGAATCAGTGTCCACGGATACCCGAACCCGAAAAATGAAAACCGTTATCCGTCCATGCGGGCGGAAACCGTTCGGATATCCGTTTGGTGGCAGCACTAGTAGAAATATAAGCATATCGACTGGTCTTATTGTATACTACCAATTTTCTCAAGTCATTATGATATTGTGTACTTATCTTCTTTTTGATGTTCTATTAATTATCATCATTACAGACCAGTCCTGTTTACATGTAGCTTGGTCGGGGAGGGAGACCCTCAGGTCACAGTTATCAAGTTAGCTTTTGTCAAACCAGGCAGCTAAGCTATATGTTCCTACCCACAGTTCTGTTTTTATTAATATATTGTTAAATCATTATTGTATATATATTGTAATTGCCGAATTGATAATAAATAAATAAATAGATAAATAAAGCAAAGTAGGATTGGACTATGTGGCAATTCAACTGATTTTATCCATCTTGGACATTATGCCATGGGTGGTATTTATAACCATGGTTTATAGTTAATCCTGGTTTAAATTAGACCACAAGTTTATGGAGTGCCAGGTGTCAACCCATTAACCAATTAAATTTTATTCTTATCCTGATGCAAAAAAAATGCAATGTTAGAAAATTAATAATTCATGAAATGGGAAGAATAGGAATATCAAAAAAGAACTTAAAGGTCAAGTCCACCCCAGGAAAATGCTGACTTGAATAAATAGAGAAAAATCAAACTAGCATAGTGCTGAAAATTTCATAAAAATCGGATGTAAAATAAGAAAGTTATGACATTTTAAAGTTTTGCTTATTTTTCACAAAACAGTGATATGCACTACTAGGTGAGTCAGTCGATGATGTCCATCACTCACTATTTCTTTTGTGTTTATTGTTTGCATTATACAATATTTCATTTTTTATAGATTTGACAATAAGGACCAACTTGACTGAACCATATAGTATTAAACAATGCTAATTCCACATGTTCAGGGAGGAATTAATCGTTGTATCACTTGAAAATGAGGAGAAAATTAGAATATTTAATGTAATAAAATACAAAAGAAATAGTGAGTGTATGACGTCTTAGTCTCCTCATTTGCATACCAGCCAGGATGTGCATATAACTGTTTTGTGAAATTAAGCGAAACTTTGAAATGTCATAACTTTCTTACATCCGATTTTGGATGAAATTTTCAATGTTATGCTTGTTGGATTTTTATCTTTTTATCCAAATCAATTTTTTGTTGGGGTGGACTTGTCCTTTAATAATTTAATTGCTGTATTATAATTGCCATGGATATGGAACAAGTATTATGAGCCCAGCATTCCATAGAAGTGTTGTTTAACCCTAAAAAGACTGGGGGGGGGGGCTGATTCAGCCCCCCCTCAACAATTTTCGCGATAAATTCGCCGCGCAAATTTTTTTGACCGCGTCACTCGCTGACTGTTTACTCTCAAGTCTCATGCAACTTTTGAGACCAAAATTGCAACCCTAGGGTATGTGGTTCCGAAATTAGGCAACATTTCATAAGTGCATGCAGATCCAAAATTGCTCAAAAATTTGAATTTGTGTACAAATCCAATGCAAATAGTTTTTTTTGCCAAAATTCATAAATGTACATTATTTTTCATTTTACTGATTAAAATCAATTAATTTCAATTCTGGTCAATATAAGGTCCCGACAATTTCCATTAAAAAATAAAAAAAAATAAAAGTAAAAAAAACTTTGTATTCGTGTAATTGCACAAGATTGGGTTTGGTATTACCAGAAAATAAAAATTGTCAATTAGTTCTCAGATGACAAGACCTGGTTCTTCGTAACACAAATTTGGGGAAAATCACATTTTTGTTTTCATGACTACAGAATCCAAGTGGTATCCTGTCAAAATTTCAGCTCTCTGTTTTGTAACGTAAAGCCACTGCACCTAGTGAAAGAGCAAACTCTCTAAAGTATTATAGCACTAAGCAGCCATTTTTTGTCATCTCATTCACCTGTGGAATGTTTTTCATTCTTTACAAAGTATTTTTTGCTTCAGCAGTAATATCATTTTCTCAGATATTCTCAGTAGATATATTTTATGGAATGACATTTAATGAGAGCTAATGACAGTTAACTTCAAATATTAGTTAAGTTTGTAGAGTCACACAGTTTTAGAGAATCACACAATGCGTATTTGGTAGTTGTTTTTGTGGTGAGTGGTCATTGGTCACAAATATGATCTATCTATCTATATATCTTATATTCTTTCAGCTATCAGCTTGCTACTGGTAGCGAAGATAACACAGCTAAGATTTGGGACATGAGACAGAGGAAAGTACTTTACACCATTCCAGCTCATCAAAATATCATAACAGGACTCAAATTCCAAGGTAATTTAGGAATCACTTTAAGTGAACTGAATCTACTAGAAAGCTGTTTTTTTATGTGTGTCTGTAGAATTATTGAATGTGTATACATTTTCATAATTACAATAGATATCCCGATGAAGTGCTGATATGGCCAGATGCTGAAGTTATGTAGAAGTTCATGTAGTTTTTGCTGCCACATTTCCATAGTACATGTGAATTCAGCATCAAGAATATATAAAATAGTGGCCTAAGAAAATTTAGGTACTGTGAGAAACATTTTCTTTTTCCAAATTCAATTCAGACTGGCAGATAACTTTGTATGTTATTTTGAAACTATTTTTCAGGAACTTCTGGGGATTATCTCATCACCTGTTCATATGATGGCACAGCAAAGGTAAGATTGTACACTGAATCTTGTAATAGATCACTTGTGTATATTGGCACACAACTTGATAAATTTTGATCATGTGCTAAAGGTACTTTTATCCATCAATCATCCCCCAAATAAGTTTGCTGTCATTGTCAAAGCTATCTTGTTTGTTTAGTAGATTGATGGGAGGCGAAGGGGGCATTTGGTCGGTGTGCCGCATTAGGGGAACAAATGGTATAGACAGACAGAGCATTTTCAGGGTTTTATTTTGGAAGGAATGTAATGTTAGTGCTTGCCCCAGCACAATGTTTTCTCAGATAATAACAACAATAGTGATAGCTGGATTTTTAAAGCGCTTTTTGCCAGAGGATACAAACCCCAACTTATATTACCCGCTGTAGTTTGAGCTACCACTTCATCAGCGGCGCTCGGTGCATTCAAGGAAGCAATCCTGCCGGGTACCCATTTACCTCACCTGGGTCAAGTGCAGCAGTGTGATCAATTTCTTGCTGAAGGAAATTATGCCATGGCCGAGATTTGAAACCACGTCCCTCTTTTTAAGTCCAGAAACTAATCCATTGGACCATAACTCTCTACAGATATGTCACTGAGTTCTAAAGGATATTTCAGGGACAATTTTGATATGCCTCTTGACTTTCTTGGGATGCTTGTACATTCATATTGAAAAACACTTTATTGTTCTCCAACTTCTCCCATATTCACAGGTTTGGGCACATCCAGGATGGTCGCCTCTCAACACTCTGGCAGGGCATGATGGGAAGGTCATGTCCGTTGACCTGTCACCTAATGAGAAATACATTGCCACATCGTCGTTTGACAGGACATTCAAGTTGTGGGCTCCCGAGTGAATGAAATAAAGTGGGATTTTTCTTTTCTTATTTCTACTTTCACACTGGACACTGGAGACAAATTTATATAAAAACATGCTCACAAGGACCCAAAAGGTGAAAAATTTTCCCTTTCTTCAAATCATGGATATTTGATGTGGTCCTTTTTTGTAACGGAGAGGTTTTGAGACACTTGTCAAATACGATTACTCCTTCGCACTGGAAATTTACGTAAATATTAATCGCTCACTACAATTAAGACAAAGACCAGGAGCCTGTTTCATAAAGGACTGTTGTAACTTTGCCATTATTGGCAACTACATATACCATGGTAACAGGGCTCATCAGCCATTCAGAATCAAGGTTACCATGGTAGTTGCCATAATGGCAAAGTTACATCAGTTGTAAGCCCTTTATGAAACGGGCCCCAGGGCTGAATTATGAAATTGTCTCATCTCCTATTTATGTTTTAATTGCCTTAGCAACTACAAGTAAATTTACAATAATTTGATGGCTGTTGTATTTCAATGTTGAGTGCAACTTTTATTGGTCAACAAGAAGTATTTATTGCTGGATTTCGGAAGAACATCCTGTTTTACAAGAGGAGACATTCCAAAGATATTACAAAGATAGATTTGCAGATTTTTTACCAATTTAATGATCGCATTAAAGATGAATTGTTTTGGAGATGCCCCAGGAAGAATCTCCATGTTATGTCGGCATAGAAGCGTAAAAATCATAAGCGTCAAGGGGGCAAAAGAAATTAAGCCTACAGTCAATAATGCGCTACATGTTTTTTTTACAGGAGAGGCACTTCTCTATTGGTAGATCGGTTCATGTAGAATAAGTGTTTGGTGGACAAAATGTTATCTTGCGGAGATCACAGAAAATACAAGACAAGACAATTTGCAGAATACCACCCCAAAAGTCTGTTTAAATGACGACATCAACGTCAAAGCTAAAATATGCTTGTTTCAGATGTCTGCTGTGGCCAAAATTCAGGCAGTAAGACTTTAAAAAAACTTTGTTGAAATTCATGTGGACTTCAAAAGTTCCCAAAACAGAATGTTGAATTCCATCCTCATGTAGATCCATGCTTATTATATTCTCTCAAGAATACAATTTCTTGTATTCTTATCTTGACCTGTTTTTAGACAAACTCATCTCTCTCAAACCAAGTCAAAACAGGAAGATACAATAATCCTAAGCATTCAGTAAAATGTAAATTTTATTCTCTTTTGTACAAAGATGTGATTTTTTTACATAATAAAAGAAAGAGCTAGTGCTTCGTAGAGTACTGGTGAGATTCAAAACCTAGTCTCCTCTGTGTATTTGTAATTTACCATCGTGAGAAATACTCCAAACATTAAACTGTGTCGTTGGTGTCAGTGAGGTATTATAAACATGGATGGAATGAAGTAATAAGGTGGATGAAATTTACAACTGCAATTAACACAAAGCACAGGGAATCCTGTATAGAGTCTGCCCAATGGAGACAAGAAAAGTGGATTTTATGAACAAGTCAAGGGGATTTCACAATCGCTTGTGCGATTCTTTGCGATGATTTGATCACAATATTTGTTGCACAGAATCGCAACGGCTGTAAGCAGTCGCAACCAACGTTCTCGCTACTACGCCTCACGGTTGGCGGGCGCCGACAACCCTGAAAATTTTCAGGGCAAATCCGCCAACCGTGAACTTCCCCGACAACCGTGGCCGACAACTGTAAAACAGGCCTAGATCTACACAAAAACTGAATACTATATTTAAAAAAACAATCTGCTTTTCAGATTCTAAAAATAAACTTGTCGATTATTTCGCCCACGATTTCTTCCCGGGATTTCTTTGACTCACTCACTACTACGCTATATATGATACGACCTCGACTCGAGGCCCAAATGCAACATGCCAATCTCTTTTGTGGGAAGCGCGAAGATGTTTACCTCGCATTTGCGTATCGCATTGCTCACATTATTTACGTCTTTAAAATGGTAGTAAACAGGTGAGGGGAGAGGGGTATCGTGGGTTACTGGGTTGGGCAATGTAATTTAGATGTTACGAATTTCAGTTGATATTGTCACTTATTTTGTCAAAAATAATATCAAAATTCGATCGAAATTTAATTTAATCTCGTCTAAAGTCGGAACAATCTTTGGATTTTGTAAGGGCGTGACGCGGCGCAAGCTCAAAGGGCTACGCATGCGGTCCGTAGATGCATAGTCTGAGTCGGTCATTGACATAAGAAACAACACGCATTCACAAAATTAAACGCACTTTCTAAGGATGTAGCGATCTAAACATTGGAAATTATGGAGTTAATTTATCGATGTGAATAAATCTATAAACTGTAAGTATAAAATGAGATTGACTTCGAATCATTTCCTATTTGACCTTTTTAAGTTATCAGTAATTGCCTTTCTGCTTCAATCGCAATTCGCGCAACCGTTACGGCTGTGTGGCCGGAGAAGCATTAAATAGACATAAAATGTGGTGCATTTAGCAGTAATCTAAGCTCGTCGATATGGATATTTTCGATAGCTACCGCGCTTCGCGTGGGAGGGGGGGACACCCCCCTCCCGAACCCTCCCCCCACGCACCGAGGCCGCTGCGCGGCTTGCGTCGCTTCGCGCCGCCAAGCGTCAGAGTGAACCTGGCGAGAACGTTGGTCGCACCACCAATTGTGAAAGGGGCTTAACACATGTTTCTATAGGAAAAAACTAGTTAACGAAAACTAAGCTTTTTGTCTCTATAGACAGGTGGTCCCAAAAAGGTGGTAAAGGTTTAACTTTAATTATCCATATAAGAAACATGGAATAAAAGTAGATATAACAACATTTCAACAATTGAAGCTTTCCATCGTTATAAATCTTGAGACTTGTATAACCATCTACATATATAGTAATTATCAATATCACTTCACAATGGGATAATGACCCTTTTTTCACTAGCTACAATAAATCTTATTTATAAAAATACATGTATAACACTTTCAAACTGAAATTCACTTATCATTCAATTATGCTCTTCATGACTAGGGCAAATCTGGAAAGAACAATAAAATAAATAATTTCACATGCAAAATAAATTCACAAAATAATATGTGAGTTAGACTACTGGGGATGTATTCTGAATGTGTTGATAATTCTAATGAATAATGAAATTCCATTTTTTTTATTACCATGTTTATTTACCACTCATTGATCACATGATTGAAAACATACCATCTCTTTGATCAAATATCAAAAGATAAATACTTTGGTAACAAATATAAATTAATAAGTAGAAATGCTGGACGAGTGATAAAAGCAATGCACATGCTATTGTTACTTGTAAAAGCTAGCTGGAAGTAAAATTTGGCGGAAACATTTGTTCAAGTATGTTCTAGGTTTCTATTTATCAAAATATTTGATTAGTTGCTTCTAAAATTAGGTGCAAAGAGTGAGATAACATAGTGCAGAGATTTTTTTGTTCAGCTAAAACTGATAAGCATTAGTTGCACAACTGCAGAGTGATTATTCAGAATGGTAAATTTGATCAAACATGCCATTTTGTAATTATTACGCTAGGTCTAGGCAATTTCTTGCACAAAAACATGTGATAATAGCCAGAGTATAAATGTATCAACAAAACACAATGTGTAACATCACTTGAGGCTCAAGATGCTATATAAGTACATCTAATTACTCCAGAATATGCCATACATGCATAAAACATGAGCTTCTTGTGAATTTATTAGCAAATATTACCAGAAGCAAAACCTCAAACAACTGAGGCTCTACAATTGCATACATTCTTGAAAATTCTTCAAAACATCCCGTTTTATTGGTGTTCTCCCATCTGCCCGACCTCTTAGAAATCATTAGAAATCAGCAGGAATATACAACGCTTTACATCCTCCATTCGTGCATTAAAGTTATTTTTTCAAAAAGGGAAATCCTAACCTTTCGTAAATAATGTCAGATGTTATCACAAAAGGTTGGGTTATACTGCATGATGACTCATTTACCTGATCGGTCGAGTGAGCCAAATATTAATCATACTGAACCTTTAAAGGCCACTAGATATTTTCGAGTTTTCGGGTAGGATACTTTCTTATTGTTCAACTTTCATGACTAATCTTCAAGAACTAAATATTCAAATTTCAGTATTCATAAATTACATATAAATTCCAAACACATTTCAATCAACACACATTAATATTTCAAATTGAAATGAATGAAACCATAAAAGATATGAAATAAATTAAAGAATATATACAACCATATCCAAATATTGAAAAAATGTATCAACGTTACCTTGTACATGTATGCATTAAAGAAATACATTGAGGTGGCTTGAACAGTATCATACTGACTCAAAGCAAATAACTATCAAAGTAATTCAGAATTGGAGAAATAAAAAATGCAGTTAAAACAAGATATGAACACAGAATAATCAACTTTAAAGAGTGCTTCCTGACTATTGTAATCAATACAACGAGCAAGTTAATTTTAGGTCCATAAGGAAAACAATACAACCAATCAATCCACATTGAATCAAGAACATAATGTGGGTTATTGTTGACAACTTTCATTACCCTTAACAGCTTAGGAGCTGCTCTTTCAAACTCTATTCTCCTAATTCTCGTGATCTTCGTTCAATCACTGACACATGCAGACTTTGCATTTCCTTGTCAAAACTCTACTCTGCCGAAAAACGTTTTGCTGTAGCAGCTGCCAAGACTTGGAATGCTATCCCTCTTTCAATAAGAAATGCTTCCAGTGTTTTTGGCTTAAAATCTTCCCTTAAGACATACCTTTTTCCTCAATAATTAATTTCCCTTTTTATCTTGAATATTGTAGTTGTTAAATTATTATTCATACATTGTACGCGCTATGGTACTTTTTGTTTTTAGCGCCTCTAAATATCCATTATTATTATTATTATGTAAGTCATTGTGGCAAACACATGGGCCTGTTTTCTGAAGTCGGGTTTAACTTAGACCATGGTCTAACTCTGCTGAAATTATGGGAAGCCAAATGTTTCAAAATTTTGTTTATAGTGAATGCTTCTCATGCTTACTGTGCTCTTTACTAATTCTTTAATGGTGAAGACAACTGTCCTACTTATCCTTCCCAGGCAGTTAATAATGTTTTGGGAGTCAAATTAGCTGATACATTGAACCTCTACTGTTAAAGATTTATGTAACAAATGGCTTTTCATAGTTAAACCACAATTTAAAACCAGAGTTTAAATTAAAGAATAGGGGCCATGGGATCTGAGATCGGCAGTCATATTCGGTCCAAGATTGTTCCCATGTCAGACAGAGGTTTTTGCACAGATGGTGTCCACAAACTTCTTTAGAGAATAATGACAATTCATGAACACAGGATTCTCATCAATTAAAAACAAGTGGAACGTCTCTGGCAGTCTCGCCTGCATTAAGCAATTCAATATAGCAGCAGTGCCGGCTTTAATGGTTAACGTTCGTTCATTTACCCTAAATGACCTTATACCTTGATCATGTGACCTGACACTGATGCAAGATAATCAGCAATACTTGTTTAACCTTTTGTTCAAGTTTCATGAAAAGGCCTTTATACAAGTTATGATGACATTTAAAAAAAATCTTAACCACAGTCCAAGTTCATTGACCCTAAATGACCTTTGACCTTCATCATGTGATCTGGAAACTCATGCAGGATGATCAGTAATACCTGGTTACCCTTATGTCTAAGTTTCATGAACTAGGTCCATGTACTTCCTAAGTTATGATGAACATTAATATTTTTTTTAATGAGTATATTCTAAGTTCATTGACCCTAAATGACCTTTGACCTTGATCATTTGACCTGGAAACTCATGCAGGACGATCAGTGATACTTGGTTACCCTTCTGTCTAAGTTTCATGAACTAGGTCTATAAACTTCCTAAGTTATGATGAACATTTTAAAAAAACTTGAGAATATTCTAAGTTCATTGGCCCTAAATGACCTTTGACCTTGATCATGTGACCTGAAAACTCATGCAGGACAATCAGTGATACATGATTACCCTTATGTCCACGTTTCATGAACTAGGTCCATATCCTTCTGAAGTTATGATGATATTTCAAAAACTTAACCTTGGTTAAGATTTCAATGCTAATGCCCCAAACATGGCCAAAGTTCATTGACCCTAAATGACCTTGATCATGAGACATGAAACTCATGCAGGATTATCAGTGATAGTTGGTTACCCTTATGTCCCAGTTTCATGAACTAGGTCTATATACTTCCTAATTTATGATGACATTTCAAAAACTTAACCTTGGTGAAGATTTCATTGTTGACGCCGCCGCCGCCGTCGGAAAAGCGGCGCCTATAGTCTCGCTCTGCTATGCAGGCGAGACAAAAACCTTACTGGTGTTCACTAGTATCAAATTTCCTTAATATTTTCCTATTGCCTTGCCATATCTCTAATAGACGACAATGAAATGGGAACCGATGAGTTGCCATGCGGTAATATCATACTTTCATGGAAAGTGAATTATTATTTGACAACCCCAGATTTCGTTAAAAGTAGTAAGCAATACCAGTAATATACTTTCAACGTTATGGCTCGGCCAATAATGTTGTTCCACTAAACAATCCTTGGCCTGCTATGGGCACTATCAGGTGAAGGAATGCAGATAATGGTTTTAGAATACAATGCTTAGCGACGAATGTACACAGCATTACATAACCTCCATTGGTCATATAAGGAGATTCTACTCCGGGTGACAGACGACACCTGCTACCTGGTTAACACTCACTATTGATGTCAAATTCCCCATGAAAGATGAGATTTCAGAGCATCTACCAGTAAAAATACTCTGGGGATCATCTGGAATGTAACAAGACTACAGAACATACATGTACATTTTCAATTAGATTTGAACAAGGGTATATACCATCTTAAAATGCCGAGAAACCCGCTCACATCCCTCAAGCCACTCAGTAAAACTTATCTTCCAGATTGACGAACCTCCGATGATCAACGTGATTGATCTTCTCATATGAGGCGCCCCTCCAGGGAGCCTTGTCCAACGTTATCTCACCGTTAATGTGAAGCTTGTCTGCGCGGCCATTGAGAGTCCGTCTGTAGAAGAGCGTGTTCTCGTCGTGACCTTTCGGCATCTTGGTGAAGGAGAGCTTGAGCATGCGTTTCGTCAGGTCCTTGGTGTCGGTGCTCTTTTCGCAGTTTTCGCGGGCGCTCCTTGTACCGATGGCTGTCTTTGCTCTTGATGGGGCTTGGGCTGTTAAAAAAAAATCAGTGGGTGTTGATCATTAAGGCTAAACCCAAGGAGTTAGGGTGAGCAATAATTCAGTCCGTCTTTAAAATCATGATGGATAATTATATATCATCACAGATATATAACTAATTTTGAGTTAATGGACAATTACAATATGCATGTACATGTATCATCACAGATGTAACACTAATTTTGAGTTAAATTCTAATCTGGACAATTATAATATCCATGTATCATCACAGATCTAAAACTAATGTCGAGTTAAATTCCAATATGGACAATTATAATATGCATGGATCATCACAGATCTACAACTAATTTTGAGTTATAAAGTCTTTAGGGATAATTATATTATCACAGATCTAAAACAAATAAGCAAGGAAAAATGCTGTGAAATAACAGACAAATGACAATTAAGTATGCTGAAATTCTGTGAAATGGGGTACATGAAATAATATAGCTTGGAAAATAAAACAATGTTTGCAGAGAGAATTCAGTGCTTTTTTTTATAAGCAATTACTCATTGTCTCCCAGAATCATTTAGCACAATATTTATATTCAGACATACAAACGGGATACATTTTGTTGGAGTTAGGGGAAATTAAATTAGTGATCCTAACAACGAATTGGATAATACTTTCAATGTCTACTCATTCATGATATGGTGTAAACACCTATGAAATCTAGGTCAACACATAACTTGGTACATATACCCTCTCACGTCCCTGCATATACAAAGAAATATCTTGATGCTTACTTTCAGTTTTAGATCGTTGATGCCTTGCACTCTGTATACTCCTCGGCCTCTGTGTCTGTGGCGGCCATGTTTCTTGCAGCTCTTTCCCACTCTCTTTGATGATGCTGTATATTTTGAGTAAGTTGTCAAACACTAGAGGGACTATACTGACGCAGCCTCCATAGAGGACACGGGCCTCTGAGCAGCTTAAATGGTTCACCTAGGTATAGATAGAAATGTCATACTTGATTACAGATAAACCATGGCAAAGTACATGTACTTATCCCACTGCTGCCACCAGGTTTATCGCAGGGAACATTGGCCCATATCCACAAAGTGCATGATTTTCAGGAATGCAAAAAATTTAGGGAAATTCATTTTAACAATGCAATATTACTCCATTAAAGGCCTACTGAATTATATGCAAACATGAAAAATTGTATAAAAGAACATGGTCAGTTGTCCACACAAACCTGCCATTTCTTAAAAACTGTTGATATACTTGTATGACCTTCAAAACACATTTCAAAGTCAGTTGATTGACAAGACCAAATCACAGCTCAAAATGTCTCAATCATAGAGGCCTTAAGTAATTAAAAAAAAATACACCTAAACAAGCTTCAATGGTATTACTAGGCAAAATCAAACTTTAATTCTTACTTTAGATCATAATAATAATAATAATAATAGAACACAGCATTTATTATGCACCATATATCTAGTAAACTATTCTGAGGCGTATTGGGGGGAATTACTAATAACAATAATAATAATAATAATAATAATAAAGATTGATTCATTAAGCACATAGTAGAAAGCTCTCTCTCTCTGTTTGCTTGTGAGGGTGTATGGACAGATCAAATTACCTTAAAAACATTCAACAAAAGTAAGAAAGCAGATAGGATCTTGAATGCCTTTTAAATGCTTTAAGCAATTCTGCTGATCGGATCCTCAGTGGAAGAGCATTCCAGAGAGATGGAGATGAATTTGTTCTCTGTGCATTTAGCTGTTTGTAAGTGGAGGAGTGGAGATTTCTTGCGGGAGTGTATTCTGAGACGAGGTCTTGAAGGTATTTAGGGGACTGACCATGCAATGCTTTCCATGTGTGGAGTAAGATTTTGAATTCTATTCTTTTAGATACCGGTAACCAGTGAAGACTTTTGAGAATTAGAAAGATATGGGTGAAACAAGATGTTCCATTGAGGACCGGAGCAGCAGATTTTGAGCATATTTGATAATACATTTATGAATTGTGAATCACAGATGCTGCATATAATCAACCAACCTCCTGATGAGGGTATCCCGCTCGTAGAGATGAAAATTCATTGCTTGGGTTGAGTAACGTCCTGCATCGGGCAATGGCCTGACAGGCTGGACCTTCCTTGATTGCATCAGGATTCACATTGGAGATACGCATGACGATATTTGTCAGCTCTCCTACCAAGTCTAGCCATTGCTTCATGGCTCGGCGGTCAGTAGCGTTGCGGCTACGCTCAAAAAGTTCTTTGACCTGTTATTGAGATCAAATTTTTTAAATAAAGAATATTAAATTCATATGACCAATTTTAATAAGTGAATGTTTAAAATAATAATAGCACTTGTCAGATACCACAAATCAGGAGAATTCCCTTTTAATTGGTCAGTAAAATGATAATAGCAATTCCTGGTTGCTGGTTACATATGTTTTCCTCATACAGACTGATGTTCCTATTGTTTCCTCTTGAAAGTATAAATATTTCCATTTCATGATTTATGACAGACATTTCTATATGATTTGTTTTAAAATATATCTATTAGATAAAAGATACATGCTGTAACAGCCTTTGTTCACTCTTAAATTTCTCAACCAAGTATCTGTCATTTAAATTTGTTAAATGATACACTTTGACCTATTGATTGGGCATGGAAACAGACTTTTCCTTTTTCCAGAGGAACAGATTCTTCTTTGTAACTTCCAAACTGAAGATGTGAGCCTATCCTTTCCCTGAAAAACATTTTAGACACAAGTAAAAGCAATGCTCCTTTTCTTCTGGAATTCCATTCTTTTAGCTGGAGTGGGGGGGGGGGTGAAAAGTTGGTTGGTACAAATCTTTATAACTAACATGATTGATGGATCTGACTGGTTTGGTTTTCTCATATGCACCTGTCCTGGTGTTGGCCATGGCATTGATGAATGTAAACTGCTGCTGCTGGAGGACCTTATAACGATCCTTCTCCTTGGCAACATCTCTGCGTATAGCATCCATGTCTGTTTGATCTGTGTGAATCAAAAATATACATGTACATGTATGTAGCCTACTCATTAATATTATTGGAGGAGTTGATTGAGCTACAGAAAGAGTGGGATAAGAAGGAAAGGAAATGACGGAGAGAAAAATGGAGGAAAAGGAAATGAAGAAAGAGGAGATCGGAGGAGGAGGAAAAGGGAAGGAGAAGGAGGAGAAGAAGGAGGAAGAGGAAAAGAAGAACGAGACGAGGAAAAAAAAGTAAGAGGAGGAAAGGAGAAGAAGAAAAGAAAAAGGAGAGGAGGGAAAGGAAGAGGAAAAAGGAGAGGAGATTAAAAGTGGACAAAAAGAACATTGAATAAAATTTAAGTGAAATAAGATTTAAAATTGTGACTAGAATATCATTAACAAAGTATGCATGTGGACACTTAAACTAAAATAAGAACTGCAATCAATTGTGATATTAATAAAGGTTACTTACTCATATAAATTGCAAAATAACCCAAAATAAGTATTACATTTTATCCTCTGCAACACTTATTTTCAGTATAAGTGACGTTTTTTTAGAATTTACAAAACTAAATTCAAAACATGTAAGAACACTCCTGCTTATATAGGCAATCAACACTCATTACTTCTTGAAACACAGATTGTAACTGCCCAGATAATGACACAATATTGCAAAATATACTTCTGCTGTCCATGCCATAACCATGGCAACCGTTTGCTAATAGTGTTTGTTTTATTCACCTTTTTGTGAGACAGCACACCCATGCACAAAATATTGATGAGCAAAGGCATTATGATATTGCTCCCATTAGAATCAATTGTTACCATGACAACCAATTGATAAACAAGAGCAGATTGCTGTCTTGACGCTATACCAGCCGTCTTGCGGAACTGGAAGTCAATATAACTTGGATTTCGGTTCAGTGATTGATCGATTTTTATGATGCACACATGGAATTGGCAGATGGAAGATCAGGCATGGGAAAAAATTAACTTCCTTTTTCCAAGCATGACTGGTGTTTGTGGCATAGAAAGGAATGAATGAAGATAGAGAAATTAAGATTTCAGTGGTGATTCCCTTTATATCACAGCATTCAATTTATGTGTACTATGCAAGAACTTTTATATATACATTTATATGAATAACAAGTAATTCCCATATATTTTCTTAAAATTAGTGCTCATGCACTGGCTATAATCATGGACCTATGAAGAGATGGACTATCAACGCGAGCATTTCTTTGGTCCAATGATAGTCACCGTCGCTTGGTTATGCACATCTTAATGAGAACATACAGGTGTTGTAACAATAGCAATTACCATGACTACCAAGGCGTATCTGATTACCAAAAGACGGAACAGTTACCCGGTCTTGATTTTTGTTGGCTGATACCCTGTTTTAGCATGAGCCTTTCAGTCAACATGCTTCATATTTGGAGCGGCAAACTTGAGAAGCAGACGATCTTTATGATATAAAATATGATATCATAGATCCGCTAACTACCGCTCACACATAAGGACCTCAATAACATTGAGAGATACACGATCTATATATGTTATGTACCACGTATATCTGGAATATTATGGAGAAACTTGGGAAAATTAAATTTCAAATGGTGAACAATCAATCACAATATTGCCTCTATATTAAAATATGCAGACATTTCTCCCAAATAAAACATATGGAACTAAGATTACCAAAGGTAAAAAAGAACTGCACATCGATTTTCCATGATTTAAGTGATTTGTTGTCTATTGCGCATATAATTTGTGAAATATAAATGTCCAGTCACGAACTGCTTCCGTCCCTTCTCACGGTGACGATCATTGAACCAAAGAAGACTAGTACGAAGAGAATGTTATTCAGAGGACAATTACAGTCACCTGTTAGTGAATTCATTAGGTAAGCGATGAATGTCCATCTCTTCATAGGTCCATGCTATAATCAAGTAAATGAAGTTGAAACACTACATGTATCAAATATCCCAAAACTACAATATAGATGATAGGTTTAGATCACATCAGGGGCAGATCCAGGATTTTCCAAAGGGCCGGGGCAAATTTTTCTGAGGAAAACTTTGACAAGCAAAAAAAAAAGTCTTCACTTTCAAAAGGAGGGGGGGGGGGGCACACTTCTGTTTTGATGGCATTTTTACGTTACAAATTATATTTCAAGACTAAAATGTTGCTTTACTCTTACTTGTATTCACAATAATGATCCTCTACATATGTACATGTATTTGTATCATTGGTTTTTCATCCAAAAAACAGATTTGAAGTTTGATTGTAAAATGGAAAGAATAAACAATTTAAGTCTACCACTTCATACCTTTCAACCTTAATGCTTGCTTCATTGCTTTTTTACTATTTCACATTTGCCTCTTTCCCTGGTCTAAGAAACCAGGGTTCCCATATATATATAAATATATAGGCTGAATTTGTGAACTGATTTTTATTGGAATTCAGAATTCCATTCATTTTGTATTTCACTTTGAATAGCTAAATAATAACAGTAAAATCTACGCTACTACTACTACCAGTACTATATTAACAATATAATAACATAATAATAAATAATAATATTAAAATAATAATATTAATAATGAAAATACATAGCTCTTCACACTTTTTTGCATAAAATGCAAACCTTCATATATCTTCATGAATTGAATAATATATTATTCGCTACCTATTTGTATTTTACTATTTCAGTCATCCAATTCATTTATTTAAAGACATTAAAATAGCTTAGAGCAATAGAGATCAATAAATATAATTTTTAACAGCTGGTGCATATTGTGGATTTTGAAAATATACAAAGCTTTTAAAGAATTTGTAGTCATTTTAGCCAATAACATGCAGATAAGATGCTGAAATAAAAAATCTGAAGTTTTGGGGGAAGATAAAATGTACCCTTACTAAATTCCAAATGTTTTCTTAGCCTCCAAACATGAAAATCCTTGAATTACACTTATATTCAGTGTTACATCTAGATAGCTGAATATTTGAGATAGAACAAAACTCTAGTAATACCTTCAGAAGCATGCGATCGACCCGAGATACGGGCATACGGCCGGTACCTCGAGTCGTGCATCCGCCCCGATGCCGCGGACCGATCGAGGAGTAGCCGTAACCCAGATCGAAGGTGCTGCTTGTGTGGTCGCCTGACGTTGCTAAGGAAAACTCATCGACGTTCACCAGGCTTTGATTAGCTTATACGTGTAATATTTCACAATAAAATGTCTATAAATGAAAACTATATACTTCTAAGAAAATGTAACGTACATCAATGTCTAATTAATCTGATGCTTTTGGTGTAAATATATCAAAATTTTCGTTGCTAAGGAAATAGGATTGACAGGTGACTCGCGCGTAAATTTTGTTGCAAAACATAATCGCATGATCCTTAATTTCTCCGAGATAATTGTCTTTGAAAGGCAAAATAATGTGATAAAATGTATCATATCTTACTTACCTAGGTTGCTCTTGTGTAAAAATCCGTGAAAAACATGTATTTTCACCGAGATTTCACCCTCGAATTGCTCGCAGAAGACTTGCAGACTACACGTTTTGCCAACTGAGCTGAGAGTTTGTTGTGATGATCAACAACGCGTGACCCAGCAGTGCACTTGTGCTGGGCAATTATCCCCACAGGAATGATAGGCGGTAAGCAAGAACAAAGAAAACCTTTGTGTTGGTGGTTAGCTATTAACATGGTTCGGAACACCTTTTGTTGTTATTAAGGGGTATGTCAACAGCGGTTCAATAATCAAGTTACATAGAGTAGAAAGTTGTCACAGATCAGCTTGAAACATTTTATGTCTCATATTCAATGCACTTTTTGCAAGTCTGTAAATTATGCAATATACTACATTTTGGATTTCAATAGGCATATAGGTGAATTGGGAAATGTATTTTCGTAGATCTGACACAGATAAAAAGTGGGTTAGCTATCCGATCTACTTCAGATACAAAAACTATTTTGATAAAAATTTTCAAAATTTATCATATTTGGCATCATGCAATTTCTAGCTGCATGCATATACGCCCCAGGCAACAATTTTTCAATTGCATGGGGGTGCTAGTTTTATTTAATTTGAAAAAAAATTGACAGGCAAAAATAAAAAGAAAGAAAGAAAGGAAGGAAAGAAGGAAGGAAGGAAGAAAGAAAGAAAGAAAGAAACGTTTTCACTTTAAAGCGAAGGTCATGATTTCGGTAACATTTCTTTATACTCTTTAGCATAGCTGCGGTGAAACTTTACCATCAAGAAAGATGAAAATGCTGGGATGTTTATCATTTATTTATTCATCTATTCATTCATTTATTTATTTATCTATCTCTTTATTTATTTATTATTTACTTATTAACTAATTAATTCATTTATTTATTTATTTTATTTAATCAATTAATTTGTTTATTTATTTATTTCATAGTATAGATATATGGCAAAGACCTATTTAGCCTATATATTCCTTTTTGGGGGTGGTCGATCTTGTCACTTCCACGTAGAGATGCCCCTTACTATGGCAATGGAAACTAAGAAATGAAGATGGATTCGAACTTCTGACAGTATCTACCAGTGGTGATCGAGGGTATACATACTCAAGGGCTCGGATCGATCGGGGGGGGGGCGGGTAAATCCGACAAATCATTTTCAAAGCAAAGCAATTCTTAAAGAAATTTATTTAATTATAATTATGGATAGTTTACAAATCTTCTCCTTAAGCACCACTGTCACTAGGAAAAATCACAACAAGTGTTTTCAGACATATCGTCCAAGAGGCAATATTGACAAATTTGCCTTTGCCCAACGATCTGTACCTGAATGGAATAAACTCCCTTTCCAAATAGTTAATGCAGTCTCGCTTGACAGCTTTCAAAAGCTTCTGCAAAATCAGCTTGAAAATATTCCTCACTCCTCCTCATAACGTGCGTCCAAGTTTCAGTTCATCTTCGTGATAGGCTGCAGAGCCCTTTGAAGATTACAGCAGATGATGATGATGATGAAACTGGGAATTTAGGTAAGGTTTCCTTTAAAGGGATGAAGTAGAATTCTCTGAGCAAAATGCCGAAAATTTCATCAAAATCGGATAACAAATAAGAAAGTTATTGAAGTTTGAAGTTATATAAGCAATATTTTGCTAAAACAGTCGTCATGAATATTCATTAGGTCGGCTGATGATGTCACATCTCCACTTTCCGTTTTCTTATGTTGTGACATAAAATCATAATATTTTCATTATTTCATACTTGTGTGAATAATATGTCTCCCTTATAATGAAATAAGTTGCAGCAATAAATATCTAATGCAGTAAATCAGTTGTCAATCCAATTTTTCTAGTTCTTGGAGGAAAAAAATTGAATGAACCTAATTTCATATAATAAAATACAAAAGAACAAGTGGGGATGTGACATCATCAGCCCACCTAATGAATATTCATGACGACTGTTTTCACAAAATATTGCTAAACTTTAAAATTCAGTAACTTTGTTATTTGTTATCCGATTTTGATGAAATTTTCGGCATTTTGCTTAGTGAATTCTACTATATTTATTAAGCTATAAATACTTTCAGCCCGGACTATCCCTTTCAATATGAAATAGCTTTGATTTTGCTGGCTTTGTTCCTGTATAGTTTCCGGGAAAACCCCGTGATACAGATGGCTTATTTCTTTTAAAAAAAGGTCGTGGTAGGGCCCCCACGCTACGTTTCTGAAGGGGATTTTTTTTCTGCGGTAATATTATGTAGGTGAAATCCATCCCCGGTGCGGCCTGGATGGGGGATATTATCCCCCTCCCTCACTATTTATGACGGAAACGTATTTTTGAACACCGATTAATACTACCGTTAATGCGTGGATTAATCTTTAAATGCAGTAAAAGTACTGAAAGTAGCCTATAATTTTGCATTCTAAAAACGCACAATATATTTATCTCGATGTCGCGATCAGCTCCCGCGCTTTTAAGAATTTGGAGGGGAATTCGGCCATGACAAATTCCTGTTTGGCTTTATTTCAAAGTTAAGTTATATATCTGCTGCACCGTTATGGCTAGCAAAACAATGACTTTTTAAAAATATGGTTATAATAATTGACGTGTGTGTGGATTGAGGGAGAGGTCCCGGGAGAGGTATATATATAAATCTAAATCCCGTGGATATATGTCCTGGTATCTTTGTGGAACTTGGAAATGATAGGTATATACCTGTACCTACCTACCCCGCTACTTCAAGTTAAGTGATGAGTTGCTCAGTATTGAAACACTTTAGGCACTGAGGTTGACAGCAGTAGGCATATTTCCCAAATACCTTTTCATTTTTATAGGAGACTTAAAATTCAAATCACGTTAATAAACACAATATGAAAATATCGGACTTAAAAAAAAAAAAACGAACAAGGAACTTACAAAGTCATGACTTTTTTTAGATTGGCATTACTTGGGAGAAACAGTTTCTATGCATGATGATGTGACATCAATATCCACATATTCTATATATGCATTTACATTTTATTGTCCCCAAGAATATAATAAAATGGATTTACTCACGATTTAATGTGTAGGATAATCACAGCTGCAATTTGTTTGTGTGTTCCAATTAACTCTTAATGTGCCATTCACAGTAATCAGCAAGTGCCATTTTTTTCAGAGAGTCTATATTTAATTGTTTTATTAATAAAGAAATAGGGAATCACTCTGAGACAATAATGTTAAAAGTCTTGACCATAAGCTCAACTGAACAATGGAATCACTCATGCATGCAATGCATTCCTCAAAATACAATAGGCATAACAATTAATAGCTGTATGACCATTGCACGAAAATGTGTTTGTGGCACTCCAGTGGATGCACAAATATGTGTTCATGGCACGTTGAGTGTTAAAGGGATGGTCCGGGCTGAAGATAATTATATCTTCATACATAGAGTAGAATTCATTGAGCAATATGCCGAAAATTTCATCAAAATCGGATAACAAATAATAAAGTGTTAAAGTTTAGCAATATTTTGTGAAAACAGTCGTCATGAATATTCATTAGATGGGCTGATGATGTCACATCTCCACTTTTCGTTTTCTTATGTTATCACATAAAATCATATTTTTTTCATTATTTCATACTTGTGTGAATAAAATGTCTCCCTTATGATGAAATAAGTTGCAGGAATAAATATTTAATACACTAAATCAGTTGTCAATTCAATTTTTCTAGTTCTTGGAGGAAATTTTTTGAATAAACCTAATTTCATATAATAAAATACAAAAGAACAAGTGGAGATGTGACATCATGCATCAGCCCACCTAATGAATATTCATGACGACTGTTTTCGCAAAATATTGCTAAACTTTAAAATTCAATAACTTTGCTATTTGTTATCCGATTTTGATGAAATTTTCGGCATTTTGCTCAGTGACTTCTACTCTATTTATTAAGCTATAAATACTTTCAGCCTGGACCATCCCTTTAAGGCCTGGGACTGGAGACATAATCGTTCACACATATCTGAAATCTTGTAGGCCTAAAAACAAAAAATTGGAGATAATCAGCCCATCGATATGCATGAGGTTGTGCATATAACGGTTTTTTTTAATAAAACATTGCCAAACTTTGAAATTCCATAAATTTGTTGTTTTTTCTAAAATTTTAATGAAATTTTCAGCGTTCCCCTTTGTCTGTGAATTTTACTCTGATCTAATTTTTTCTTTAGTGTATAATGGTCCGGAGTACCCCCTATTTTGACCTTTTTCCGTTTACTCCCTCTACGTTTGTCGATTTCATTGCAGTGATCTGAAACCAAAACATGTAAGTTTTTGGCATAGTTTTTCCCAATGTTATAAGGTAACCGTTGATCATTTAATTTTGTTTTGCATAAGTTTAACTTTGAATTTTACACGAATTGATGAAATCTTGTTTAGAACATTCACACGGCTTGGAACAGATTCGGCGCGGTGTGACGACTGACGGTGTCGGTGTGTACGGAACAGCTTGTTTGTGTTTTGCGGGACCATACCAGCGGCGGGTGCGGCCTATGCGGTCATTGGCGGTGGCATCGGCCGCCACGCACGCCGTGTTAATGGTGAAGACAGTATTTTGCAGCAAACCATTAATTATTTCATGAGAAAGTCTTAAAATCAAGGTTAATTGTCAAAATACTATCATACATCTAGATCTGATCATTAGATTAATGTCAACAACATCATCATAACTTGCACAGATTCGACAGCTTAATCATGTTGTTAATCATCAGATCATGATTAATATTAATATTTTATTTTTAACGTTAACGCAATAACGCCAACGGTTAAGCTTTTCTGCATATATTTTTAATTGTTCTTTTCACAGAATGATATTTGCACCAATGTTATTTGTCTATTTTTAAATGCAATGGTCATTTTCAAATTCCATCTCAAAGATTCACAAAATCTTGAAATGTATCGCCATGTTTCACGGCCGAGATTCAACATCCCCTGCCCTTCCTTCGACATAGCACATCGCGCGTTCAAAAGTCAATGCGTGCAAGAGCCGCTGAATTGCGCCGCACCACATGTGATGTGCAACCCGAAAGTTGTAGCGGTCATTCGCTATTACATTGCGATCGGGGCCCCTGTCGAATGAAGGCGACCTGCAAGCATGCCGTGACTTGACTTGAATTCAATGCCGTTGAATTTTTCTTTCTTTTTCTTGTTTGATTGGAAATTTTGAAGATACATGTATGATCTGTACTTTGCGAGAAAGTTTTCGTACTCGGAACAGAACCAAGGATTTCATTTTTGGCGCATTTTTCAGCGACCTTGCTTCTTATAAAGGGATGCTTCAGGCTGAGAATAATATGATTTAAACAGATTAAGAAAAATCAGAAAAACACTGAAAAATTGAGGGAAAAAATCGGACTAGGACTAACAAAGTTATGGCATTTTAAAGATTTGCATTATTCTGGTGAAGCAGTTTCAGGCATGTCTTTTCTTGTCTTGGGTTAAGTCGGCATATGCAGACTTGCTGTACTCCGCCAACTTTATTGATGTGTGTGAGGTCACCAAGTAAGCAGGTCACTTGCTAGGTTTTTGATTGAGTTTGGATTTGAAAGAGTCCAATGAGTTTATCAATATTGTGTCCATGTTTAACTCGTTCCAATCTTTGGTAGTTCGAGGGAAGAAGCTGTATGTATGAGCATCCCTTTTGACTAGCAGACGCTGGAGCTTGATACTATTTCCTCTAGTCTGCCGGGTGTTTTGCTGGATGAAGTTTTTGGGGTTGATGGCAACAAGACCTTTGGGTGTAATCTCTTTCTGTAGGAATCTGTACTGCCTTGGATGGTATTTTCATGATGACACATTTGGCTGGATTGAAAGACATGGCCCATTTATTCTGCCACTCTTCTAGTTTTGACAGATCGTCTTCATGAGAAGCAACTTTCTTTTTTTATGATGTCATATCCCCACTTGTTCTTTTGTATTTTATTATATGAAGTTATGTTTATTGAAATATTTTTCTATCAAGAACACTTGCTCACTAGGCCTATTGCTCATTGCAACCATCCTGCCTCTGGGGAACCTACAGTTAGGACTATGGTATGCCAATGCAGTACACAGCACACACTTAAAAAAAAACATTAAAATATCACTTTTGTGACCTAAATACTAATTTCCGTACAGTTGCAATTTATTTTTCATTAGTATTTTGGGAATTATTTCTGTATTCACCAGAGCGCTCAAAATCTTGAATTTTGGGCATATTTTTGCGTACGCCCTCTATTGGTGGAAAGTAATATGGCAAGAAAATCGTCATTTTTCAATCTCTGTTTTTAATTTAGAAGAAATAATTAAAAGAATAGAATTTACTTAGGAGCCAAGTTACATGATGAATGGCTGTAATGAAAACTGACAGTGACAATGTCAAAAAATCAAACATTTGTCCCAAAGAAAAAAAGAAAATAAGCCAAACGTTGCCAACCTTATTTTGCCACACATGGAGTAGTAGCAGAGAACAAGGTTATATCATATAACCTTGTTCATTGAATGAGTGACCAAGAACTGAAAAAAATATAATAATAATAACGGCATATTTACCCAGGGTACAGTGTAGCCACTTCAGTTCCGAAAACTGTTATTAACTAATTTAGGACTTTCTGGTGGTACATGTAAGTGATAGTGCCTACATACATGTATACATATAACAAGTGGAAAGCCTCTGGATGTCTCACCTGCACTACGCGATGCAATATAGCAGCAGTGCTGACTTTGAAAACAGCTATTGGATAATGATTCACAAAAGAAAACACTCATATGATAATAAAATACTATGTCCATTGACCCAACATGACCTTTGACTATGATCATGTGACCTAAAGGCTAAGTTGTGTGCAAAACAATCATTCATGCTTGATTACCCTTATATCTATGTTTCATGAACTACATGTGTAGATCCATAAACTTTATGTTCTGATGCCAATTTAACAAATACCCCAACACAGCCAAAGTTCATTGACGTTAAATGACTTTTGATCTTGGTCATGAAACACGCACAGGATATTCAGGGATACCTGGTTACTCTTTTGTCCAAGTTTCATGAACTATATAAACTTTTAAAGTTATGACAAATCCACAAATACCCCCAACATTATCAAAGTTTGTTGACCCTAAATGACCTTTGACCTTGGTCATGTGACAGGCAAAAATAAAAAGAAAGAAAGAAAGGAAGGAAAGAAGGAAGGAAGGAAGAAAGAAAGAAAGAAAGAAACGTTTTCACTTTAAAGCGAAGGTCATGATTTCGGTAACATTTCTTTATACTCTTTAGCATAGCTGCGGTGAAACTTTACCATCAAGAAAGATGAAAATGCTGGGATGTTTATCATTTATTTATTCATCTATTCATTCATTTATTTATTTATCTATCTCTTTATTTATTTATTATTTACTTATTAACTAATTAATTCATTTATTTATTTATTTTATTTAATCAATTAATTTGTTTATTTATTTATTTCATAGTATAGATATATGGCAAAGACCTATTTAGCCTATATATTCCTTTTTGGGGGTGGTCGATCTTGTCACTTCCACGTAGAGATGCCCCAAGTGGGGATGTGACATCATCAGCCCACCTAATGAATATTCATGACGACTGTTTTCACAAAATATTGCTAAACTTTAAAATTCAGTAACTTTGTTATTTGTTATCCGATTTTGATGAAATTTTCGGCATTTTGCTTAGTGAATTCTACTATATTTATTAAGCTATAAATACTTTCAGCCCGGACTATCCCTTTCAATATGAAATAGCTTTGATTTTGCTGGCTTTGTTCCTGTATAGTTTCCGGGAAAACCCCGTGATACAGATGGCTTATTTCTTTTAAAAAAAGGTCGTGGTAGGGCCCCCACGCTACGTTTCTGAAGGGGATTTTTTTTCTGCGGTAATATTATGTAGGTGAAATCCATCCCCGGTGCGGCCTGGATGGGGGATATTATCCCCCTCCCTCACTATTTATGACGGAAACGTATTTTTGAACACCGATTAATACTACCGTTAATGCGTGGATTAATCTTTAAATGCAGTAAAAGTACTGAAAGTAGCCTATAATTTTGCATTCTAAAAACGCACAATATATTTATCTCGATGTCGCGATCAGCTCCCGCGCTTTTAAGAATTTGGAGGGGAATTCGGCCATGACAAATTCCTGTTTGGCTTTATTTCAAAGTTAAGTTATATATCTGCTGCACCGTTATGGCTAGCAAAACAATGACTTTTTAAAAATATGGTTATAATAATTGACGTGTGTGTGGATTGAGGGAGAGGTCCCGGGAGAGGTATATATATAAATCTAAATCCCGTGGATATATGTCCTGGTATCTTTGTGGAACTTGGAAATGATAGGTATATACCTGTACCTACCTACCCCGCTACTTCAAGTTAAGTGATGAGTTGCTCAGTATTGAAACACTTTAGGCACTGAGGTTGACAGCAGTAGGCATATTTCCCAAATACCTTTTCATTTTTATAGGAGACTTAAAATTCAAATCACGTTAATAAACACAATATGAAAATATCGGACTTAAAAAAAAAAAAACGAACAAGGAACTTACAAAGTCATGACTTTTTTTAGATTGGCATTACTTGGGAGAAACAGTTTCTATGCATGATGATGTGACATCAATATCCACATATTCTATATATGCATTTACATTTTATTGTCCCCAAGAATATAATAAAATGGATTTACTCACGATTTAATGTGTAGGATAATCACAGCTGCAATTTGTTTGTGTGTTCCAATTAACTCTTAATGTGCCATTCACAGTAATCAGCAAGTGCCATTTTTTTCAGAGAGTCTATATTTAATTGTTTTATTAATAAAGAAATAGGGAATCACTCTGAGACAATAATGTTAAAAGTCTTGACCATAAGCTCAACTGAACAATGGAATCACTCATGCATGCAATGCATTCCTCAAAATACAATAGGCATAACAATTAATAGCTGTATGACCATTGCACGAAAATGTGTTTGTGGCACTCCAGTGGATGCACAAATATGTGTTCATGGCACGTTGAGTGTTAAAGGGATGGTCCGGGCTGAAGATAATTATATCTTCATACATAGAGTAGAATTCATTGAGCAATATGCCGAAAATTTCATCAAAATCGGATAACAAATAATAAAGTGTTAAAGTTTAGCAATATTTTGTGAAAACAGTCGTCATGAATATTCATTAGATGGGCTGATGATGTCACATCTCCACTTTTCGTTTTCTTATGTTATCACATAAAATCATATTTTTTTCATTATTTCATACTTGTGTGAATAAAATGTCTCCCTTATGATGAAATAAGTTGCAGGAATAAATATTTAATACACTAAATCAGTTGTCAATTCAATTTTTCTAGTTCTTGGAGGAAATTTTTTGAATAAACCTAATTTCATATAATAAAATACAAAAGAACAAGTGGAGATGTGACATCATGCATCAGCCCACCTAATGAATATTCATGACGACTGTTTTCGCAAAATATTGCTAAACTTTAAAATTCAATAACTTTGCTATTTGTTATCCGATTTTGATGAAATTTTCGGCATTTTGCTCAGTGACTTCTACTCTATTTATTAAGCTATAAATACTTTCAGCCTGGACCATCCCTTTAAGGCCTGGGACTGGAGACATAATCGTTCACACATATCTGAAATCTTGTAGGCCTAAAAACAAAAAATTGGAGATAATCAGCCCATCGATATGCATGAGGTTGTGCATATAACGGTTTTTTTTAATAAAACATTGCCAAACTTTGAAATTCCATAAATTTGTTGTTTTTTCTAAAATTTTAATGAAATTTTCAGCGTTCCCCTTTGTCTGTGAATTTTACTCTGATCTAATTTTTTCTTTAGTGTATAATGGTCCGGAGTACCCCCTATTTTGACCTTTTTCCGTTTACTCCCTCTACGTTTGTCGATTTCATTGCAGTGATCTGAAACCAAAACATGTAAGTTTTTGGCATAGTTTTTCCCAATGTTATAAGGTAACCGTTGATCATTTAATTTTGTTTTGCATAAGTTTAACTTTGAATTTTACACGAATTGATGAAATCTTGTTTAGAACATTCACACGGCTTGGAACAGATTCGGCGCGGTGTGACGACTGACGGTGTCGGTGTGTACGGAACAGCTTGTTTGTGTTTTGCGGGACCATACCAGCGGCGGGTGCGGCCTATGCGGTCATTGGCGGTGGCATCGGCCGCCACGCACGCCGTGTTAATGGTGAAGACAGTATTTTGCAGCAAACCATTAATTATTTCATGAGAAAGTCTTAAAATCAAGGTTAATTGTCAAAATACTATCATACATCTAGATCTGATCATTAGATTAATGTCAACAACATCATCATAACTTGCACAGATTCGACAGCTTAATCATGTTGTTAATCATCAGATCATGATTAATATTAATATTTTATTTTTAACGTTAACGCAATAACGCCAACGGTTAAGCTTTTCTGCATATATTTTTAATTGTTCTTTTCACAGAATGATATTTGCACCAATGTTATTTGTCTATTTTTAAATGCAATGGTCATTTTCAAATTCCATCTCAAAGATTCACAAAATCTTGAAATGTATCGCCATGTTTCACGGCCGAGATTCAACATCCCCTGCCCTTCCTTCGACATAGCACATCGCGCGTTCAAAAGTCAATGCGTGCAAGAGCCGCTGAATTGCGCCGCACCACATGTGATGTGCAACCCGAAAGTTGTAGCGGTCATTCGCTATTACATTGCGATCGGGGCCCCTGTCGAATGAAGGCGACCTGCAAGCATGCCGTGACTTGACTTGAATTCAATGCCGTTGAATTTTTCTTTCTTTTTCTTGTTTGATTGGAAATTTTGAAGATACATGTATGATCTGTACTTTGCGAGAAAGTTTTCGTACTCGGAACAGAACCAAGGATTTCATTTTTGGCGCATTTTTCAGCGACCTTGCTTCTTATAAAGGGATGCTTCAGGCTGAGAATAATATGATTTAAACAGATTAAGAAAAATCAGAAAAACACTGAAAAATTGAGGGAAAAAATCGGACTAGGACTAACAAAGTTATGGCATTTTAAAGATTTGCATTATTCTGGTGAAGCAGTTTCAGGCATGTCTTTTCTTGTCTTGGGTTAAGTCGGCATATGCAGACTTGCTGTACTCCGCCAACTTTATTGATGTGTGTGAGGTCACCAAGTAAGCAGGTCACTTGCTAGGTTTTTGATTGAGTTTGGATTTGAAAGAGTCCAATGAGTTTATCAATATTGTGTCCATGTTTAACTCGTTCCAATCTTTGGTAGTTCGAGGGAAGAAGCTGTATGTATGAGCATCCCTTTTGACTAGCAGACGCTGGAGCTTGATACTATTTCCTCTAGTCTGCCGGGTGTTTTGCTGGATGAAGTTTTTGGGGTTGATGGCAACAAGACCTTTGGGTGTAATCTCTTTCTGTAGGAATCTGTACTGCCTTGGATGGTATTTTCATGATGACACATTTGGCTGGATTGAAAGACATGGCCCATTTATTCTGCCACTCTTCTAGTTTTGACAGATCGTCTTCATGAGAAGCAACTTTCTTTTTTTATGATGTCATATCCCCACTTGTTCTTTTGTATTTTATTATATGAAGTTATGTTTATTGAAATATTTTTCTATCAAGAACACTTGCTCACTAGGCCTATTGCTCATTGCAACCATCCTGCCTCTGGGGAACCTACAGTTAGGACTATGGTATGCCAATGCAGTACACAGCACACACTTAAAAAAAAACATTAAAATATCACTTTTGTGACCTAAATACTAATTTCCGTACAGTTGCAATTTATTTTTCATTAGTATTTTGGGAATTATTTCTGTATTCACCAGAGCGCTCAAAATCTTGAATTTTGGGCATATTTTTGCGTACGCCCTCTATTGGTGGAAAGTAATATGGCAAGAAAATCGTCATTTTTCAATCTCTGTTTTTAATTTAGAAGAAATAATTAAAAGAATAGAATTTACTTAGGAGCCAAGTTACATGATGAATGGCTGTAATGAAAACTGACAGTGACAATGTCAAAAAATCAAACATTTGTCCCAAAGAAAAAAAGAAAATAAGCCAAACGTTGCCAACCTTATTTTGCCACACATGGAGTAGTAGCAGAGAACAAGGTTATATCATATAACCTTGTTCATTGAATGAGTGACCAAGAACTGAAAAAAATATAATAATAATAACGGCATATTTACCCAGGGTACAGTGTAGCCACTTCAGTTCCGAAAACTGTTATTAACTAATTTAGGACTTTCTGGTGGTACATGTAAGTGATAGTGCCTACATACATGTATACATATAACAAGTGGAAAGCCTCTGGATGTCTCACCTGCACTACGCGATGCAATATAGCAGCAGTGCTGACTTTGAAAACAGCTATTGGATAATGATTCACAAAAGAAAACACTCATATGATAATAAAATACTATGTCCATTGACCCAACATGACCTTTGACTATGATCATGTGACCTAAAGGCTAAGTTGTGTGCAAAACAATCATTCATGCTTGATTACCCTTATATCTATGTTTCATGAACTACATGTGTAGATCCATAAACTTTATGTTCTGATGCCAATTTAACAAATACCCCAACACAGCCAAAGTTCATTGACGTTAAATGACTTTTGATCTTGGTCATGAAACACGCACAGGATATTCAGGGATACCTGGTTACTCTTTTGTCCAAGTTTCATGAACTATATAAACTTTTAAAGTTATGACAAATCCACAAATACCCCCAACATTATCAAAGTTTGTTGACCCTAAATGACCTTTGACCTTGGTCATGTGACCTGAAACTGCACAGGATGTTCAGGGATACTTAATTGCTATTATAAAAAATGTCTAAGTTTCATGAACTAGATCCATAAAATTCCAAATTTATGATGACCATTCCACAAATACCCCTAATATGTTCAAAGGGCGTTGACCTCAAGTGACCTTTGACCTTGATTGGGACAAGTCAGAATATTTCATTTAATACAAGAGGAATATGCCGTAAAATTAATGGCAGATGGGAGGTTCTTTAACAAAGGGTGCAAATGAGCATTGATATGAAAAATTCTTTCATTTGCTTCAGGTGGCTGAGCTTACATCATATAGACCTGGTGAATGCAGTGAAAATTTGCTTGGTAACCGCCTGGGGGGGGGGCACTTTGATTTGGAAAGGGTAGGGGTATGCGACCCCAAAATTTGAAACCATACCATTAAGAACTGAAGTTGAGCTATGAAATGAGGGGCTTGAGGACTAGATGCCTCTCTGAAAATGGGGGTGCTTGGAAACTGGAATTTAACATGACATGGGGGGGTCTTTGGCTTAGGAACAGGGGAAAACGGGTTGGGCAATGAAAAAGAGTGAAAATGATATCCTTAGGAACTGCTGAAATCAACGCAATGTACTTGAAATCATCCATTGTATGACTGGCCTTGTATTACATAACCGAACACGGGCATATTTGAAATGAGAGGCTTAGGAACAGGGAAAAATGGGTAGGGCAATGAAAAAGGGTGAAAATGATAACATTGGGAACTGCTGGCATTCTGGCAAGGCATGAAAAGGGGTCCTTAAGGGCCTCACACATACCCGGACCGCCATTACACGTGAATGAGTGATGGGGGGTTAACCATCTCTCATTTCTCAGAATATTTCTTAGTGAAGTGAAAGTTCATACTTGTTTGCCCTACATGTACATGTACATGGATGATCCTTAACTCTAACATGGGTTGAATAGAAATAGAAGTAAAAAAACTAAAAAAAAACACCCTATTCAGGATTATTTTTGCCCTTAAACCGTATAATTTCCCTTCTCTGTATTTTATTCATAGTGCTTCATGATCATCCTGAATACTGAAAGAAAAATTAACGCAAAGTCATCACTACTTGATGTCCTACTTGATGTAGGTAACTACATGTAGACAAAGGGTCTTTCCCTCCTGGAATTGCATCGAGAAAGAAGTAGTTAATGTACACCATCTCCTGAGGAGAGTGAGATGGGGAGGAGTAAGAAAGAGCTGTCCAGGTTAGCCTCTGGCATCTTCATCCGCTTCTTTCACACCGCCCTCACAGTCGGTATCTTCTGTGTGCTGATCTTCAATGATACAGGTCAGTACCAGTCCATCACAATTAAATGATTATGATGTTGTTAACAATTTCTTGTTGTTTTTTCTTACTACTTTTGTTTATATTAAAAGCATGCAATGGACATTTTTTATTGCATTTATTGGGTGGTTTTTCTCGCCTTGCATGAACGCTGTAAAGAATGATGTTGAGGTGTGTCTGGGCCCTGTTTCACAAAGACTTGATAACAATAACACAATGTACAATGTTTTGTGTCATTTCTTTCAGAGTTACGGAATGCATTAACTGGGAAGAACATTATTTATGGGGTAGCCTTCATATGCTTACTTCTTGCGACCAGTGTACTCTACTTTATAGCCAGCTTGATGAACCCAGGCTATGTCATTCTCGACGTAGAAATGGTGAGTTTAGTCAGAGTGTATCATTACTGTGGAGCGTCGTGGCCCAGTGGATTAGTCACCGGACTTTGAAACAGAGGATCGTGGGTTCAAATCCCAGCCATGGCATAGTTTCCTGCAGCAAGGAATTCATCCTTAGTGTGCTGCACTCGACCCAGATGAGGTAAATGGGTACCGGCAGGATGTAATTCCTCAAAAAGCTGTGTGCGCCTTAATAGGTAGCCTAGCTTAGCCGGGGTAATAATATTAGCAGGGCCCACTGGGAGAACAGTTTTCAGAACTGAAGTGGCTACCCTGGGTAAATATACCGTTATTATTATTATTATTATTATTAAAAAAAGAGTTAAGTGTGACTTAGAGTCATGCTTAAATGCTGACACACGCATGATATGTAACATGCAATATTATTGATTAATATGCAGTAGCATGTGTTTTCTCAGCATAGTTTGACCAAGGCAGCGATGCCTTTTATAGCGCACGCAACTTGGAATTTAAGTGGGACACCCCCCTGGTGTTGTAAATTGTGTATAGAGACTGCACAAATTGTTCCAAAATTTCAGAACTCTTTAAAGGGATAGTTCATCCTGACATCAATTTGTTTTAATATTTGAAAGCTAAACAATTTAGAAAAGCACTTTATAGAAGGGATGATGATAATCCGATCAAAGAAAAACAGGCTTAAAATGTTTTGATTCTATGACATGTTCCATGCTTCATGTTCCCTTTTTTTAATATGATTCCATTAATTTCCATTCATTAGTGTTTCATTATGACTGAAAATATTTTTTTTCATAGGATCATGTATGAAATAATGTGTTTGACGATTTAATGAATGAATTCAAAGATAAACTGCTCCTAAAGTTCAGATAAAATGGTATTTGTTGCAATATTACACATATATATGAAATACAGGGTACCTGCCCCCATTTGACTTCACATTATTGATCCACAATTCTGTTATTCTTTGATCGATTTTTGTCAAATCATCTTTTTTGTTCTGCTTTTATTGACATCCACTTGACACCATGGTGAGATTCCCCTTTGATTTAATACCTGTATTATGTTGTGGTTAATCTAAACATTTCTCATTTTGGATTCTTAGTCATAAAAAAATAAATATTGAAAATTTGCAAGTATACCCAATTCTGGCCTATGAGACACTAAAAACAATCCTGACTTGACCCAACCCCTCTATTGTAGTTGTTATTTCATATCTTGAGATTACTAAAAACTCTCAAAATTTGTTAGAATATCCAGTCACGTAGATGGATAAAGCACAGACTTTCATATCAATACTGCGTATTCTATTTGATTGTAAAGTCATTAATTTACAAATAAAACCCCCTTTTTTTAATGAAATGCCCAAGAATGAATTGCATGAATGAATGAAATCGTATCGTTTTATGTGACATTCCTAGAATGGGTGGAGTCAAGTGGATTCCAGTGACGAAGAAACGGCGGAGGAATCAGAAGGGGACGGCAACGACGAAAGACAGAAAATGGTCAAAGATAAAAAGGCAAAGGATAAATCACAAAGAAAGTGCAGTTACTGTAATATTAAGGTAAGTACCAAATGGATATTTTGAATTACATTATGTAATATTCTGGTTGATGTTATTGCTAAAATTGATGATCAATTTGTCTGTCCTTAGATTTATTATTGTTAATTCAGTGCATAGCGATTAATCGTATGCTTGATTATCATGATTGATGGTACATTGTAGTCATTGGAATCAATGGTAGAAAAATGTTCTACGATCATTGCTAAGCTTTGTGTTACGGGCCCCAGGTGTATGGATTTCAGTAATTATTAGTGATCACTACTTACAAAAAAAAAATGAATAGAATGCTGCCAAGCTGCTTCCGACTATCCACATGTTGATTGGTTGATTGGTGGGGATTTTTTTCCTGATTGCTAAGAAAGCATGAATGCTTGTAAGCAAGCAACCAGAGGACCGACGGCTTAAGGTCCTCTCCGTAGGACCTGGTAATGAGGATTAATGCCTTACCAATGGGCACTAGCGCACCAAGTGGGAATCGATCCCGGGTCACCGGAATACGAATCCCCCGCTCTACCGACTGAGTTATCGCGCCTCCTCGATTGGTTGTTTCTCATAACCATCTCATTTGAAACTTCCTAGACCACCTGGAGAATATTGTATTGGTGATATAACACACATGTTAATAGGATGTCCACAAACTACCTTTAAAGTAAACATTTTTTTGTCAGTACTATTAAATGTAAAGGAAAATACACATTTTCAGCCCCTGTCGTACCATATACCCCACTTTCTTAGGTTCCAGGTGGGTGTTTCATAAAGCTGTTCGTAAGTTAAGAGCGACGTTAAGAACGACTGGTGATCCTTTCTTACGCGCTAAATAATCACCACCATATAATGGTGAACATCATTTACTACAAGAAAGGATCACCAGTCGTTCTTAAAGTCGCTCTTAACTTACGGACAGCGTTATGAAACGGGCCCCAGGTTTGGCAGGTATGTGTAAAGCATGATATTGAACTCTTTAGAAACAATGGCCTGTATCTTGAGGTCGAGTTTAACTTAGACCATGGTCTAACTCTGTGCTAAATTATGGGAAGCCAAACATGTTAAAATTTTGTTTACATTGTATGCTTCTTATGTTTACTGTGCTCTTTCCTAATTCTTTCATAGTGAAGACAAGTATCTTATTTATCCTTCCCAGGCAGATGATAATGATTTGAGAGTCAAATGAGCTGATTCATTGAACCTGTACTGTTAGGATTTATGTCACAATTGGCTATCAATAGTTAAACCACAACTTTAGACCAGAGTTTAAATTAAACCTGACTTTTGGGGGGTATATTGCCAATTTTTCTACTGTCAACTCGTCCACTCACCACATGGACTACTTTCAAATTTGCATTAAACGAATTGGAAATGAACCTATTTTTTCTCTTGCTCAACAGCAACCGGCGAGAACAAAACACTGCGAGGACTGCGGGAGATGCGTACGACGGTTCGATCACCATTGTCCATGGCTAGAGAATTGTGTAGGAGAACGTAATCATAGGTTCTTCTGGCTCTTTCTTCTATGTCAAGCAGCTATCATTATCTGGGCTATTAGAATTACTTGGTAGGTGGGCTACTCATATTTATCTTTGTTTTCATTGCAGGCAAGATTTACTTGTAGGGAATTTAACCCTAAAAAATTATAGACTGGGCTATTTCTACACCTAAGAAGAGGGGGGGGGGGCTGATTCAGCCCCCCTTATGATCTCGGCTGTCGATCGCTACAAAAATTGGCGCATGCGTTACCCATGGCATAATCTACAAAACTATAAGATCAAATTCTGTGAAAAATCTCATTGCTGATTAATTATGCTAATTTATGTGTGAAATCAATGTTTGCTCTAATTAACTCAATAATGCCCCGAAAAGGCTCTTTTTGGTTCACAGGCTCTATATAAGAATCAGATCAAATGTTCTTTTAACAAATTTCAACATAATATTTATTTTCTTATGTATTGTTTTCTAAATGTATTTCTTTGTTTTCTACTTTTGTTTTTATTGTTTTTTTTTATTGACTTTATTTTGACCATAAACAAGATGAAATTAATTTATTTCAATCAGTAAAAGGAAAAATAATGATACTGAAATTTTTGGCTGAAAACACTATTTGCATTGGATTTGTACATGAATCCAAGTTTTTGAGCAATTTTGGGTCTGCATGCACTTACAAAATGTTGCATGATTTTGGAAAGTTGCGTGAGAAGTAAAAAGTCAGCGAACAACGCGGTCAAACAAATGTGCGCGGCGTATTTATCACAAAAAATGTTGAAGGTGGTTGATTGCATCATAAGATTGGTTTGGAAGTCATTTTTGTATCTATTAAAGGAGTGTGGAACATGTGATGCACTGCGACAAATCAACAACAAAAAATGGCCAAGGATTTTGGGGAAAATGTAAAATTTTGATTTGATGAAAAAAAGAAGTGAGTGGCATCGGCAGAGTTAGACCATGGCCTATAAAGTTAAACCAAACTTCACAATACTGGCCATTATCATCTATTGATTGAAGCTCCAATGTCATGGTATTGCAATATTATTGTCATATCATGAAGCCTACATGTTTCTCACCCCTTGTAAGATATTATCTTGTTCCTTTCAGGGGTGGATTCTACTGGCATCCAACCATTCAGGATTGGTTACGCGCTAACGCACTCTACCTGATCTGCATGCTTGTACTGAGCCTCGGTGCAGCGGCCGTCATCTCGTTACTCTGCTGCCATACTTTCATGCTCTTCACAAACCAAACCACCTGGGAATTCATGTCTCGGCATCGCATCACGTACCTGCGAAACCTGGACGAGTCGGTGAACCCGTTCGACGAGGGATACTGTCGCAATGGACTCAAGTTCTTCTGCTACTGCCCGTACCGCAGTTGGGATGTCATGTTGGTGAAGTATAGCGATCTTAAGAATGCCTCATAAGACATGACCACTACGACGTTTCCTTTCCCGCAGTTGCTGTGCCATTAGTTCATTTAAAGCCTCCGAAAACATGACAATGTACATTATGGTATGTACTTATGGGAAATATATGTGCAGTTTTGTAGTTGTAAGTCACCAAGAGTTAATGAATCATGCAGCACTAAGTCAAATAATAAAATAAGCTGTAATTGTTTTTGTATCTATTTATTTTTTGAACTTCATGAGACCAACATTACGAACAAATTTTGCTTTTACATTCATTGTTGTAAAGCCATTTCTTAAAATTGCTGTATAGTGAAAACATCTGTAGATATCCAAAACTTTTAGATTGTACATTCCACAAGATATCAGTCAACCACCTTTGAGCGACATGATATTTATGTCTTACACATGGTATGAAAACTGAATTTGACATTCAAGTTGGAAATGCAGAAAACTAGTATTTCTGCTTTAGCGTCTGATGAGCTGTTGATTTGGCAATCTTGCAGATTCTCGCGATAAACATAAAGCAATGCCAAATCTGGCAACATCCAAATATGAACTAGGCTGTGCCCAGCTTAACAACATAACTTACATTAGGCACGCTTTCTGTAATTCCTAACATGTGCAATACGATCATTACATATGTACATTTATGTTTGAGATATCAGCACAAAACTTTAACACTTAAAAATTTTACATACAAAACTCTAACGAAAACAAAACGCAAACATACGCTTACTGATTACAGGAAAAGATATTTGCTGGTAATATATCCATCTAATTATTAGATAAAACAAACACTATACATATTCACATAATAATCTTATTAAAAATGATTTTCATACTTGCTTATAAAGTACTTAACACTTACTTTTAATACTTTATTCAAAGTTCTAAAAGTTAATGGAACATGTTTCAAGCTCAGAACCGTTATCATCACACTTATCTAGAATTTTTTAAGTAAGCTAGTCGGAATGGGTTACTACTGAGGGTCTCAGAGCTGATGAATAGGTTGATTTCATATGATTGATTTGATTTATTTTATTTCAACACAGTAAAATGGCCCTCGATCAGCCATTTGATGTTCTTTAGAAAGGCTTTGCATGTAATATGAAAAACAAATAATCAAATCATAACAATGATAAAACAAAGCCAAAACTTATATACAAAACCAAAAGAAAGAAACAAATATAATGAACAAAAACGAAAACAGCAAACAAAATAAGGTAAAAAATGATAATCAAGATTACAAGACCTTTTCAACTTTAGATTGTGCCTTTTATGTTCTGCCAATGAAATGAACTCAAGGACTGGAAGATAAGGTTACTATTTTGAGCAAAGTCTGTTTTTGGAGCTTGTAAGCAAATTATGTTTTTGGAGTTACAAAGTGTGTGGGAGGAACATTGTTTAATAGTAATCATATTACATAATAAGACGTTGAGAGTGTCTCTTTTTTTCCTCTACTTCATCAATGAGTATTTCCATTGTTGGCAGAGAATTTTACTTTGTGTTTCCCTTTGCAATGTTGGCCTCAATGATGAACTTGAGAGGAAATAGCCAATAACATGCATTTTTTGCACTGCCAGAACAACCTCGCTAAAATGATGACATTCTTTCATTTCCTCTCACTTCCGGCTGCCTCACCATTGAAAAAGCCTTGAAAACCATAATTTAGGACTTTTGCATATGATTAATGCTTCATGTATATTATCCCTGCATTCTTTGCGTTCCTCTTCTTGTCGTCTTTTTTTTTTCATTGAGTCTTTCAGCTCAAATATCTCTTCTTTTTGCTGTCAATGGTGAGAATGTAGTCCTCTGGCGTGCACGTGGTTCCCTTCAGCTCTCCAGGTCCTTGGAAGAGATCAGCATACTGTTCTACTATATCAGGAGAGGCAGATGCAATGGCATAAGTTTTGGCAATCATGTGAAGTGCGATAGCTGTCATGAAGCTGAGAAGTTTATCACTGTCTCCTTCAGTGACATGAAAAAGTGCAGGAATTGCATTCATCCTTGAATTGACTATGGTCTCACATGTGCCAAGTGTTGACAGAGCTTCATTGCTGCCTTACGCATAGATCTTCACTCTGTGCTGCGCTCAGAGATCGAGTCCCCTCAACATACACTTTGGTGACAAACTCTTCATACTGTGTCTTTCCAGTCTCTTCCCACCTTTGCACTGTATTCACAACTGAGTCATCTGCACATATTTGTTTGCCAAGCATGATAAGGTCATCAAATTTGTCCAGAAACAGATTTCCCATGTTTTGATCATGTTTGTCAGGTTGGTGACGTGTTTGTGGTTTGTCTTGTTAGCTGAGGGACTTTGTTCATGTTGCTTGTGGCCGTTTGGTTGATCATCTCCTTCTGGTGCGTAACCTTCTTGAAACTCCATGATCATCCTTGCCAGCTCTGGGGTCTGATTGCAACTCTTTCTGCAACGGGCCCTGGTCCTGAAGACATCCATCTCCTCAAGGCTGCAGGGTTTTTGAAGATCCCTACTGCCCCGCCTGAACCTTTCACAGTTTTGTTTTCCTGCTCATGAGCCTTGTCAAATTGAATTGACAATAAAGCTTCTTGGATGTTTTTGGAAAGAACCCCGTTACTGGCATTCTTGAACTCCTCCTTGATTCCATCTGGCAGTAATTTCAAGTCTTGTATGTGTACTGGTGTCCATCTGACGTAATGATGTGGTCAAAGGTAAACAAGAATGGATTGAGTTCTTCAAAATATCTGACATACATTTCTCTGTGTGCCTAGATGAAGATGTGAATGGGCATTTCATATCTCCTTATTTGCTCCCAGTACTTGAATGTAGGACTTTGCTTCATCCTTTGATCTTTCCAACTGCAAATGGGGTGTCATCATTTCAGCCTGATCTGAGCTGAAAAGCCTCCTCTTGCAACTTGATTTAGAGTGACTTGATGTGCATATCTTGTACGCATGAGATGTGAAGCTTTTTTATTTTGTGTGGAAAAATGAACTTGTATTAAACACAGATATTTGAGTATGATTTACAATTTACATCGATCGCACATCATGATCAATGCAATCCATTATGAACATTTTCCCTGAGATCCATTATGGAGCTTTGTGTTAAGAGCCTTCTTTGGACTTTGTCAGGCTTTTTCCATAGTAGGAATATTACCAGACACAACAACATTTTACAGAATGTGAAATTGTAACATAATTTTTGTTACCACCTATTTCTATGGAATCTATGAAGACATGTTTACATGCTAAAACAAGGATCACATGCGTGAGACGGATTTGAGGGGATGAGAAAGAGTCCCGAATGCGGGAGTCTTGCACATAATGCATGAGACTTGTTGTGTCTGAATCGATTATTAGATTTAGCCTTCAGCCTCTCACCTTTACAAATAGTCTTGTGTCTGATATACGTGTATACAGAACATGTACATGTATTCACTTACAATCTTACATATATATTTTATTAATTGTAGGTCTTTATTATAAAGTGATTCATGTAAATCGTAAGCTTGTTGTATGCTCTATTTTTCAACAAGGTATATCTGGAGCCTGTCTTACAAACAGTTACCCTTCAACCTCAACTATATGGAAATCCATCATTGTCATAATTTTTTCTACAGGAAATTTGCACAATGTCCTATGCACAAAGAGAGCGCACCGAATCATCCAGAAAAAGATGAGTAGATGAGTAAACATCATATCTAGAATGCATTTGAACACACATGTGCATTTTATATTATGTTGACGTTGCTGGCTTTCCATAGTTATGGTTGATCGGATCAATCGCAACTCTTTGTAAGACGGGCCCTGTTCTTTTATCTCCTCTGTCATCCTGCACATTGTACACATATAGTATGGTGTTCGCTTCACTGCTCTTCTTAATCTAGAATTTGAAATGACAAGAAAGAAAATTATAATCATTAATGCAAAACATGTCATTACTACTGTATACTAGGAGTGGGATCCATAGATAGGAAATCTAATGAAGAAATGTTTCTCTCATTCTAATGTAGATTTTGCTGTAATTTGTATATATTTGTACTCATCAGATTATATATACAGTAGTGTACATCACAGTGCAATCATGGTCTCTTTATTGCATCTAGCATTCCAGTATCTTTCTACGCATTCTTCTAATTTATGTTGAATGTTCTTGATATTTCTATGCAACGCAGGAATACGGATCAGTTAAAATATAATTTGTATTTCTTTATCATGCCTTTGCTCTGGAAGTGCTTACTGAACGTATAGTTGGATTAAATCTTTAGATGTTTGAAGCTAAATTTGATACTTATTAAAAAAGCATAAGCATATGAGTTGACATTGTATTAAAAATATGAAAGTTTTGTATCGCCATATCCAAGGGGAAATAAATTTGAAAGTGGAAATATTAGCAAAGTTTTTATTACCATGAAAAGTTGTTGGCAATTTTCTTTGTAAGATCATTTTGATCAAACTAGTAAAATATATATAAATAAGGGTTTGGCCAAACAGGGATGCTACTTTTCAGATTGGTCTGAGGTCAGACTTTATCAACTAATTTTCAGCCATGTGACGTCACATGATGGGAGCATTGGCCTCATTTACCATGTTTTACAAGTTCCATAAACTTTCATTTTGTTATGGTTTTCATGTAAAAGCGTGGTTTGAATTGATGTATGACGGTTGAAATGACAGGTAATTGCATTGCATTTTAAGGTGTGTTTTTTTAAAGGTATTTTATGGGAGTTTTATCTCAGGAGAATAGGAAAATGGGGGAAGTTGCTCCCATAAGTTGCTACAAATGACATAAATAAAGCTTGAAAAAGTAGCTCCTTGATATTTGATGGAATTTTGACTAACCTTCACTAATATGTTTCTTGTATTTCACTTTCTTTTTGGTGAAGTAACCTGGGTCCCATAACACAAAAGTAAGTCATTGATTGTATGCTTGTGTTTCACAAAAATGCTCTTTAATGATGAGAACTTGTTCAGGTATCAAATACCAACACATAATGAATAACTTAATAAATATTCTGCTTTTTCCCCCTGCATGAACCAGGTATAGTTTATCCAGGTCAGATAGCAGTCGAAAATATATAATTGACACCAGGCTTTTTTTTTCACACCCACCTTTTCACAAAAATACCCTTTAATTGCTGAACTTGTTCAGGACTCAAATACTGCCAAATATTTTCTGCGTTTTATTAATTTCTTGACCAGATGATGTGAAAGCTTTTTGTCATTATGACGTTGTAAAACAAGACTTACTTTTATATTAATTGATGCATATAGTTCTAATCAATTGTGTTTGTAATACGCTGATTATATGTGCATCCATGATTTATTTGCAATAAAATTCTGTACTACTGTTTAATTTATTAAAATACTATGTCTATAATAACAGTATTGAGCATCATCTCCCTGTATTTGATATTACTATGAGACTTTTGTTTATCCTTTTCAACTCGGGTGTTCTGATACTTTTTATTTATTTATTTATTTACTTATTTACTTTACATGAAGCACATTTGATGAAGAAATATGACACATCTCAGATGAACAAGTTTATTTTTATCCTTGCTCACTATTTCCAACATCCTTGTTCGTTGTATTTCATGCAAAAACGTCCCTTCGTATGAATGCAACAAGACCTATTATCAAATCTATAGGCAGTTCCTCCCATTTCTCCAAGTCGCGCATGAAAAAAGAAAGAGAGAGAAAAGTAAAGGAGAATTAGAAAAGGGGAAAGGGGAGAATAAACAAATAGAAATAGGTTCTAGATGAAAAATCCACTTGCATTGCCCACTGACTGAGATAGGTATATCGTTCATGAGGATTACATCACGTTTAAAGTTCCCCTTTTCAAGTCAATGTACAAAACGTATTTCAGCTCGCGATTTTGTGTTATTTTGTTTAATGAAAAAAAAAATCGCTCGCGCTTCATTCGCACATTATTGCCTTGACTGAGATAGTAATCTACTCAAGAGTATAACTCGCTCGCAATTTGAGTTTCATTATTTTGTTTCAGCGAGATATGCATCCCGTCTACGATAACAGAAAAGTGCTGAATGTGATAAAAACGCTCTTTGAAAAGCTTCCAAGAACCTTGAAATGTCCCATTTTCAGGTCAGTAGGCCTATGTCGAATATTTTCAGTGCTACAATCGCATTAATTGTTGAGTAAGATATTCATCCTGTTCATGATTAAAACATGTGATAACAATGTCCTGTTTGTAGGTCTAAATCGCCCACAAACATTTAGCTCGAGCTTCACACTCTCATCATTTACAGTAACATCAATATCCTTTTCTACATCTCTTTCGTGTCAGTTCGTCGAAATTTCAACTCGTGCTTCACGCTCGCATTACTTTTAGTCCGGGAGCAAAATCTCATAGGGGCCCTATTTAAGGAGTTCGTACAACCCACACCACAGAAAAGGTTTGACACCATAAGGGGGTAGTATGGACCCTCTAGATTACTGCTAGGTAGGTAGTAGTCTCAAATTGTGGTATCACTTTTTTTTTCTACAGTCGACTTTAAAGAGCGATGTAAAATAGCAAAATGAAAAAATCAATAACCTTTAAGGGTAAAGTGAAATGTAAAGTTGCCATATCTCCGCTTTTATATGCCATGAATACGTCATTCATGTATCAAAATGTTGCTGGGTGACAGCTCTAACGTTATAGTAACATTTAAAAGTGAAATTCAGATATCAAACCTTCAAAATAAGAATACACTCATGGCCAATAACCAAACCATCTTCAGTAGATATGAAAAAATTGATACGATAAAATGATTTTGTGTTGTTTGAGGCGCTCTATGTAACTACAGTGGGACTTAATATGCGTTATTCATAACAAAATGAAGATTTTGGCAATATTTTGAAACATTTCAGATATGTTTTAACTACCATATATGGGCTACTTTTGACAATCTTGTAGTGCCGATAGTTTGAGATACAACGCTGCATGAATTAATTAGCATTTCTTGTTCACTGGGGATATAATCTGATCCCAACCATATTCCATTTTCTTTCTTCAATTCATATTTTTGTAATTTCTTTAAATTGTAAATTCCTTTATAGGGTTCATTGGCCAAAAGGCCTCCCCCAGGGGGGGGGGGGGGCTGCCAAAGTCACCCGGCCCATCCTTTTCCAAAGTTTGTCTATTGGAAAATTTGCCATTTTGAAGTCCCTATTGAGGCAGATAGCATTTCTACTATGTAGTAAACCCTCCTTTATTCATTTGAACCCACTTTAAGACAAAGGAGTAATCTTTTATCTATCAGTTATATAAAAAGAGGTGCTGGCAACGTTCTCGCTCAGGGGGGCTGCCAAAGTCACCCAGCCATTTTCAGTATTTTGTCAATTTATGTAAAAATCTGCCATTTTGAGGCCCAATTGAGGCAAAAAGAACATTTCTGCTATGTAGTAAAGCCACTTTTATTGTCATGAATTCACTTGGGGGAAAATAGTAGGCTTTTCTCTATCAGCTACATATACAGAAGTGCTGGGACATCGAAGCCTCTACCACACAGGGGCTGCCGAAGTTACACACCCCTTTTCCGTACTTTGCCTATTTATTGGAAAATCTGCCGTTTCGGAGACCCTATTGAGGCAAAAAGCTGTTTCCGCTATAAAGCAAACCTCCGAAATCGTCTTAAAACTACTTGGAGATAAAAGAGTACCTCTTTCTCTATCAGCTGCATATAAAGAAATGCTAGGAAATCGAAGCCTATCCCCTCAGGGGCCTGCCAAAGTTACCCACCCCTTTTTTTTTGTATTTTGCCCATTTACAGGAAAATCTGCCATTTTGAAGCCCCCCATTGAGGCAAAAAACTTCTTCCGCTGTTTGCTCCAATGGTGATGCCAAAAGACGATATTTCCAAAAACATGTCAAGTACGAAAAAGGGTGAGGTAACTTTTAACAGGTTCCTGTAAAATAGGCTTTAATATGCCAGGATAATATTTTTAACAAATATCTCCTTAATAATTTGCAGGAGATCAATAAAAATAAAAAGCTGCTTTCTGGGTTTTTACGCATTCTTCCATGTACAATTTATACACTGTATTTTACATTCATTGTTCTTTACTATATTAATTATATTATTGATGTGTGTATTGTACATGAAAATTGATTAAATGTCAATTGGAATAAAAAAAGATGTTTAATTGAATTGAAATGAAATAATACAAAAGAAAAACATTACTTTATTCATTTCAAATGAATGGGAATACTGAGTATATAGTAACAATCGTCTGAGAATTGAACTTGATCATCAGAATTTGCAATAAACTTCATTTGAAAATTATCACGAAATAGAGATTTTCACTTCGAAATGTTTGTCGTATCACTGGGCCTATCATCCAGTATCATTTTGATACTTGTTATTTAGGTGGCGGAGATCATCATACTTTTTTTTTTTTGGGGGGGGGGGGAATCGATAAAAACAAAGACTATGAGGGGGAAAACGACTGGGAAATATTTACATTTTATCATGTTCAGTAATGAATACTGCTGTAAAAATGAGGTTCTTGCATTGGGGCCGTTAACCCCTAAACAATTTTCACGATAAAAAAATGAAGTTAGAAGTAAGATAAGGAAAGGAAGAGGGGGAAGTATTATATTTTCTGAATTATATGTCATAATCTGTCAAAAAAACATATTAGTGTATTAAAAACAATTTTTGGCTCAATCGCTTCGGTCGCGCACAGTTCCTTAGACATTTCGCCCCATACTCCATGTCTGGCCCCATCATTTACATTTTTGAGGGCTGGGTCATACGCCAGTGGTAATGAATTTGGTTTGGATCAGATTATATCGCCAGTAAAAAGTAATTCTAATTGATTTATGCAGCGTTGGATCCCAAACTAACGGCGCTACAAGATTGTAAATAGTAGCCCGCAGGCTAGTCAAGAACATAACTGAAAATGTTTAAAATCTTCATTTTGTTATGAATAACGCATACTCAATCCAAGTATAGTTTTATAGAGCGCCACGTATTTAAACACAAAAATCTATTTATCGTCTCATTATTTTCATATCTACTTGAGATTGAAATGGACACGATATCTCAATTTCACTTTTGAATGTTTCTGTAACGTTAGAGCTGTCACCCAGCAACACATGAATGACGTATTTATGACATATGCAAGCGGAGATATAGCAAGTTACAGTTCACCTTCCCCTTAAAAGTTATTGATTTTGTTTTATTTTTTGCTATTTTACATTGCTCTTTAAATTCAACGGTAGCAAAAAAAGTGATACCACAATTTGAGACTACTACCTACCTAGCAGTGATCTAGAGGGTCCATACTGTGGGTTGTACGAACTCATTTTTCACAGGTCCTTGCTCCCGGACTGTAAAGTTCTGCTCCTACAGAGTCTGAGCTGAGGTCATTGGTGCTAGAAAGCTTCTGAAAGGGACGAAAATGAGTATCCAAGAAGACTTGACGCAATCTATCACAGGGTCCTCAAATCGAGAAAAACTTCCAAGATCTTATCTTGTTGGAGCACTGATGGTAAAGTATTTGTGTCACTACCCTCCACTAATGGGAAGACTGTGAAGAAACTCATCACATGTGAACAAGATCTCTTGAATCTCTAGGAGGACTGGAGTGTACATAACGAACATATTGATCTTTCATTTTCCAATGTCTTGAGAGTATGTCGGGTATTTTTATTTTACCCACTTGTAGTGTTAATCTTTCTCTTTTTTACTGTTTAATTGTTGTGATTGTTATAATTGTTTGTGTTGCCCATGTTAATGTTATACACTTGCCCTATCTGCAAAAATAATGTGAATGACATATAACTGACACTGTATTTCTACGATGATTTAGACATTTACACATGGTATTCCATATGTCTCAAAATTCGCATCAAATTTTACAACATTGTAGGCCCTATTTCCAAAACGAAGTCGCGGACCAGTTGTAAGATGTATATACGGCGGCCTTTAGGCATATTTGGCTTAAAATTCCGCTGCTACTGAAAGCATTTACAATTCGATAGATATACATGGCATTCTATAATACCAATATAGTTCAATTTAATTCAATTTCAATTTATTTCATTCAAAATCAAAAACAATTACAAGGTAAAAATATGTATACAATAAAGTAGAATGTGGAGTCAGCTTGGAACAACATTGAAGCCTTATGAAATACTGCCACCAATGATACAAACAATTAAAACCAAGTAATATACAAAAACAAATGAAAAGAGGGCATATTTCAAAATGAATAACAAGGTGATACATATAAAATAAATTAAGCGATTAACAAAACCTTACAAACCCTAAACAGACATAACAAATGATATACAAAGATAAAAATGAGCCTGATAATTTACATGTAATTTTGTATAAGTAGTTTCTTTTAATTATTTTTAAAAACATTTAATGAAGGACTTGATTTCATTTCATCTGACAGAGCATTCCCAATTTTCGGTCCTGGTTTCGCATGTCATAAGATGTTATTTCAGAAATCAGAGTGAACTTATGCATGAGACATATTATAGGTACAACATTTTTAGATATTAAATACATTAAAATAGCTGTGTTGAAAATATTCAAATCGTATATATTCAACAATTTTAACTCATAAAATATAGGTGATGTATGGGCAGGAAAACTGGCATGAAAGACAATGCGAACTGTTTTTTTTCTGCAAACGAAATAATCTTAACATTGAGTAATTGGTGGAAGATGCCCAAGCAACATTGCAATAATTTAGGTGCGGAGTAACAATAGCATTATATATCATGAATAAAATGTTTCTAGGAAAAAATCTTAATTCATATGAAACGCCTAAACATTTTGAAACTTTATTGCAGACCTCACTAATAATGTTCATGCCAATTTAATTTGGAATCAATAAGAACACCAAGGAATTTTAGAGATTGTACAACTTTTATATTTTCATCTTAATATTTAAATCGTTATAATCATTTTTTTGTTAGTAAAAAATCATACACTGTGTTTTCTTTACATTTAAAATCAATTTATTAAAAATTAGCAATTTACTATAGTCAGCTATTCTCTACACTTCAATATTTACAATCTGATGAATAATGTGAACTCATAGGCGTCGACGGCCGTCCTTTAGATAGGCATAAGATATCCGTAAGATAAATCAAATACAAATTTATCACATGGCATTTACATTCAAATTTTACATAATCTGTTGTTCAATCTTTAATTGGCCGGTCAGTAAGAATCACGAAACAAATAAAGGAAAAATCTTGAAGGAGGAGAGAAATAAAGTTATTGCCCAGACGAACTCAATTGATTTTGTTTTGCTGTATTCTCAGTCCGCTGCTTCATGCATCTTAAAATGACCATCATAATGAATATGCATGTTTCGACAACCAACAGGTAGATAAAAGATGCGTTGAAGTCAGCAAATATAGAAGCAAGATATCCTGTAAAGACACAATAATGAAGAAAAGTAAATACAAGAATATATAAGTTTTAGAACTTTATCATAACTACTGATATCAGGTAAGTTGGTTACATCGTTTTACAACCATTGACAAATGATACCTCATTCAAGATCATCAGTGATACTTTATTACCCTTATCTCTAAGTTTCACGAACTAGATGCATACACTTTCTAAGTTATGAAGACATTAAAAAAAATAACTTTAGTTAAGATTTAAGTCTAGATGTTGACGCCGCCGTGGGAATTTTGACTAATAAAAATTATGCTCTGAAGTCTCCTCCTAAAAAAAATCATCCTCTAGCGAAACTTGACCACTTTTTGTCTATGGTGTCGTGTGCCAAGATGAAATAAATTTATTGGTACAATCAAAGTAGCAGGCTCGAATACCTCCTAACCGATTGCAATTTGCTTAGCTCTATGGTTATTTTGTATTTATGTGTAAATTTCGTGTAATATTTCAACTTATATGCGGGACTGGTGATTGGCATTTGTAATAGATATTGTTTTCAAAGTGAGAACTCGACTAGAGATTTTTCTCAAAGTTCACCAAACTTAGATCAACATGACAGGCATTCAGACAAGCAGAACAGCATAACACTCAGTCGGTTAATATGACTGAACGAGTGAAAATGAAACATTGAAAATCATAAATATGAAACGATCATGATTCCACCATGATCATAAATGAATAAAAATGGCAGATAATGTGATTGGAAGTGTAATCATTTCAGACTGCCGCTATCATTCTACTCATCTCCTATGTAATGATCAGTTTATGTACTGGAACGTGTTGACACATTGTACGTTCGTTTCCTACATTTAGGTCGGCGCAGCGCTATAATTCCCGCTATAATTGTGTGAGGTTGTGTGTGTGTGCGGGTGTGTGTGTGTGTGTGCGGGGATTCCCAATGGTAAGTGGGTGTGAAGGTGGTGGATATGAGCATGGAGTAGGTCCATGATATAAGGGTGTATCACAAATTTAATTTAAAAACCTATTCACCACTCTACTTTAAACCTTACTTGATCGTTTACATATACCTGCGATTGATGTGCCTAACAGCTGTGATGTTCCAAAAATGATTTCTGCAATTGCTAAGGCGACAGGAAAGGCATCAGGTGGACATCTTACTTGACATAAGGTGACTTTCAAAATGCCTAGTTCAGCGATGGTCATTGCTGAAATAAAAGATGTCACTATCATGAGGTTGAAATTCAAGACGAGGACGTCGACCAGAATAGATGAGAAATTTAACAAGAGCAATGAAATAAACCATTCAAGCTGACCAAAGTACTGAGTATTAGGGAGAACACCACTAATAAAACGGCCAATAAAACAACCGGCTCCTGCGGAGTACGCAAATGTAAGTGCCTTTGAGGTTGGTATACCTCTACCCATGGCGCGGGGAATCAAAAATGCATGCCATGCACCATCTATCACTCCGAAGAGACCCAAAGTAACAATCAAGGCAGTGAGCCAGGGGTCTTGGTAAAAGATAGATTCTGTAATAGCATTTACATTCTTTACCCAAATAGCATGACATCGCGCGAGCACTTGCATATCATTGATCTCAGAGTCCGATGAATATTGTAGTTCTTTATCTTTGGTACTTCCCATATCACTTATAGATAGATGGCATTCGTCTCCAGACTCATCAGATCTAGAAATCTGGCAGTTTGTAGATTGCGTAGAGTAATGCCCGCCATCTTTGTGTTTTATGGAATGCTTATCTTCGTTCCTCGCTAAACTAGTATCGACTAACATCGTGAACGGTATGAGATGAGACATGAATCCTCCTAAAAGCATAAGTGATCCTCGCCAACCATATATTTCCATGAGATAGTTGGTGATGAGAGGCACTACGGCCATTCCCAAAGCGTAACCAGATTTGCCAATACCGTAGAAAATTTTGAAATCATTTCTAGATTGTGAGTCGAGTGTGATAACAATTGCGGTACGGAGAATGTTGCTACCAGCACCTGAAAATAAGAAAAGATGAAATTGCATGAAATATGATTTTTGATTTTTTTTAAATCAAGACACCTACTTACTCGGATCTCATTTATCATACAATTTATTAGTTCAAAGAACACTATACGTAGCAGACCATGAGGAGTATTAAACTTTATTCATTCCTTCATGCAAACCATCATTTCTTAACAAAATTGAGGCATTTTCAGTAATGATATCACGCAACATAAAACAAAGAATATAATTCTAGATCCCATCCTTGTATCCTTAAGGCCCGAATTATCCCACCAAAAAAATGCGTCATCTGTGACTTCTCAGAGAATCTAACACAAACAGGATAAATGTTTCTTAGGTCCCCTTCGGTCTCACAGCATGTAACATCCCCAGCAAATGTCCGACAGAGAAAATGCTTTTACAAGACCGTAACACACGTCGCTCAGACGTCTCTCAAATGTCGCAAAGGCGTCTTCATGGTTAGACAAATGAAGCATTTATGTTGGGGATGTCTCCGAGACGTCACACGTCTCCATTAATGCGAAAGGACCTTAGTATATGTCTCCATTACGTGCTCCTCGTGTTCTGAACTCTTTACTGATCCAACTTCGTGATTAGGGAGTTTTCGCAGGAGGACGGGAATGGACCATTACGACGGTAGTTGATTTGGAAGAGACTTGTGGGACCGTCGAGTACGGTCAAATTTGCGAGTCAGGTTATAAAAAGACTAAAATGCTTTATAAAGGGTGTACTTAATTGTCCCAACACTTTGTGCTTATGGTCAGATTTGAACGAGGTGTGGGACATAATTATTGGTGATCGAGTTGGCGCCTTTGAATGTTTTTAACAGACAAATGGCGCTATACAAATGCTGTTCGTCATTATCATCATCATCTTCAGTCTGTCCTGGTTTCTGCGACGTCTCTAGAAGATCTCTGAGAACTCCACGACATCGCGGAGACGACTCAGCAGCGGCGGGATGTAAATAGTCTCCGCGATCGACGTATCTGCAACTGATAGATGTCTCGGAGACGTACGGGAGACATCGCGAAGACTGGAAAAGGACATGGCCCTGCATGGGAGGCGGGGGTGCACTGCTGAAGCACCCCCAAGATTTTCCTTGGGGGGCACTGCGTGTGTTTTTCTCTATAGGCAGCACCCCCTGTAACTCTGTTATGTGTGGCAAAATTGACAAAACATAACCAAAATTGACCGACAATTTGTAGTGAAACCCCTTTTTGTGCTTTAAAAAAAATTCACGCGACCAAAATATGTTTCATTTTGTAGTGAACCCCGTCTTTTCTTTTTTTGCTTGTCAAATTATATCAGCATCCCCTGTGAAAACAATCGTCACCAGGCCCTTGAAAAAGTATTTTAAAAACGAGCATAATAGATTTTCTCTGACAGAGAATCCATAATTTTTAGGAGACGTCTCTGCAACTAGCCAAATCTGAAGTAAAAAATCGGTTTATTTTCAATTCGTCAAATTGCCAACTCGTCTACTATCATTTGGTCTACCATCAGTTCGTCCACTCACCACATGGTCTACTTTCCTTTAGTCTAAAACCATTCCATCTAATAACCAGTTGGTCCAATAGCCATTTAGTCCATATCCCATTTGGTCTAATTGGACTGTGTTAATTGTGCAAAATGAATGAAAATGAAATAATAATAATGATATATAACTTCCATTGACGAGTGGGTACGAGGCGCGACTATGGGGTTTCGAAGATGACCATAAACAAGTCTTTTCCACATAATGAAAATGCATCCCCTAACAAGTATTCGCTTGTGAAACCCTACCCTTCACAAATATTTGACCGTAAACACGTAGCTTTCGTAACGAAATGTATACAATTTTTCAGTATTTTAAATAGTGTTTTTGACCCCTTTTTACGCGTGGTCGCGCTTGCTGTCCAATCGTCAATGGAAGTGGCCTCCGGGCGGCTACCTCAAGCTCTACGATAAACAAAATGTGGCTCTGGAAACTCGTTCTAAATCGGATATGTCGCTGTTACCCTATATAGTGGCAACCAGTGTATTTTGGAACCAGATATGAATAAAATATGTTGCGTTTGGTGAGCTGAAAGGGGGCTATTATAGTATGTGTAGGGTATAGAATTTGTGGCGCACATGGGGTGGGGTGATGGTTTTGAACATGTCCAAATCCTTTATGCGTGGATATCTTATCAATCATAAAAGATGTCAATGGATACACAGGCTTTTTGGTTTTGTTTTGTGTTCAAATTGTGCTTATTTCATGGATTGTATTGTGGTTGATAATGGGCGTTTTTTAGAGAGAGGTAGTGGTTTGAAGCTATGTTAGGATGCTGAGGATAAGACCCGGGATAAGATCAGGTTTCGCTGCCCATGTTAATCATTAATTAAAGAGCAGAGAACGTTTGGCTGGAAAAAGGACAGTTGTTGATCAAAAAATTTGGGTGGTGAAAGGATGCATTGCCCATACAGGGAATACATCCTCTCACCTTGTGTTTTTTTTAGATTGGAAGTGAATGTTGGGGTAGTTAGTGTACTCACTTTAGTTGGAGATGTTTATGTGTGGATGTGTCCGAAGTCCTACCCTGCCTGCTAAGTGCTAAGTTAGTGGTGGGCGCATGGTCGATGATCGGCCGAGGCAGGTGCGCGCGCCTGCCCAATCGCCTAGCCCTAGCTTAAACAAATTCCAATCTTATCAACTAGAAACTTTCACTGCAGGATAATTTTTGACCGCTTTTTCTGGTAGTGATATCAGATTTTCACGATATTAAGTACTTTCTGAGATATACGACCGTCCACGAAATATGGTCACGCGCGAAGTAAAGTCACACGACCATACTTTTCACTTACCCATCACCCTGAATAATACGGCGAACAATGTCAATGATGACCCACATATGCGATATGCAGTGTGCACATATGTGATGCACTAAATATAGCTGCGTTTTCTTTTCCGAATATTTCCGAATAAAAAACGTGTACGATGATAAAAACGAACAAGATAATTCTCAAATCGGAAAGTACCCGAGAGCAACAAAACCTTTGTGCCCGGGGGACGTTGTTTACACTATGAGAAAACCTACTAAAAACAACAACGCCTGAGTATTCATTGAAAATAAAGAATAATAAATTAGTTGCTATTGATACCCATTCTTTTGTACGCACAGGTATCACCCGACGATGAAACTTAAACCGGCTTTACGAGTTTTCTTGGACAATCATGTTGTGCATCTTTGAAAGGAAGTGGCTCCCCCCGAACGTATTATGATACAGGGGTAAAAAAAAAACGTCATCAATCACGTGACATATAATAAAAAAACGTATTTTCTTTGTAGTCAGTTTCAACTTTTTTAATTTCAAGTCAGTGATATGTAAGTTAAACCATTAAGTGTTGTATCCATGTATTTCCCCCAAAAATGAAAAATGCCAACATAAAAAACGAGCGTTATTTAGTGACGACAAAGATTCTGGTAACGAAAGTATATGAAATGTTCCGAAAAAGCTTCAGATGTGAAGAGCGCCGCATACGGCGTTCCAGAAACAGGGCGTCCAGAATTTTGCTCACGATCTGCAGATTGAATGTTTCCGTTGTGGGTACGAACTAGGTACAAATTCTCATGTCACACAACTTGCAGTGCAGGACAGTCTTTTACGATGGGCCCAAAAGTCTCTTCCAAAATCAGCTACCGTCGTACAGGTCCCTTCGCGTCGTGCAGCGAAAGGTCCGGGTTACATTCCGGGTGGATACCATGCGCGACCATGGGGCCTCGAAAAGCACCCTAAACAAGTATTTTCCGTATTCTGAAAAAGCAACACTTAATAAGTATTGGCGTGTGAAACCCTACCCTTAACAAGTATTGGAAACAAAATATAATATGGCCAGTCCCCATGCAGAATTGTCAAAAAGCAACCGCATGTACATAGATTAAATAATAGAATTGCATGTAGGCATTTCATCATATCATTATGTCTTCATCGGCCTAACAATGCTATTTACGAATTCGTTGGAGGTGTATCAAACGACAGATATCTTTTCATTCAATTTATCAGAAGCAAAATGAAACTGCACTATATTCTCATTCATCATTTTATAACATTCCCTTTGTCTGGCTGTTTTTTTTTTTTATCTAAAGCTTTGCCAGGATTACCGATGAATAAAAGAGGAAGAGTAGCCATGGGAGAGGTGGAGAGACAGAGAGGGTTTGGGGGCAAGGGGAAAACATAGAGAACATAGCGGGGAAAGCTTCGATTGTTGTTAAATATTTTGTCCTTATTTGTAATGTCGTCTGTACTATTCTTGTTAAATATTTGAAGGACAATAATCATGCATTCCCAGGCTTGGCACTGAATATGTAACTGATTATGAAAATAAATAATAATCTTGTTTTGACTGGTAAACCAATTTGGGGTCGATCGAGGGGGGCCGTCTGGTTCAGATTCTTTGCATAAAAGAATACCCTGGACCTTTACCACTGCATCCAATATGATATTGAATATTAACACCTTGATGATCATAACCCTTGGAAGCGGAAGTGCTGTTGGGTATTTTGTACACCATAAGCAGTATCCTCTTGGTAATTATGTTGGTATGCTAAAATGTAGAGATTTGACACAAATCTCTGTTATTTTTTAACAGAAGAAAAAAACTTTGTTTATTATCTAATTATTATTTTTGTTGTAATTCTTTTTCTGATCTAAATTAACTTCCTTTAGTAGGAATAAATCTATTTTGGGGTCATTTTCCCCCATAACCAAACCCCATTTAATTTTGGAGTGAAAAATTTTTTGTCGGCTTTTTAACAAACCAGCACCCCATATCTCTTTGATTTTCAACTCCGCCATTTTTACACTGTTAGAAAATTTATACTTTAAAGATAAAAAATTCCTGCAGCAGAGTCTGGAGAACACCTGTAATCTTACTGCACTCTGTAATCTTATGCAATTGTGTAAAATTACAGAAAATTTGTATTTTGTGCGTGTAACTTTACAAATTTATTGTAATACAACTTTTCCCCTTTTTAAAAAATACCTGTTCTGTAAAATTGTAGAAAATCCTCCTGTTATAACTATTTACAGAATGATTTGGGTTTTTTTTCTGTAAAACCTGTTTTTTATTTTCTTCTATAAAATAGACTGGTTTTTTTTAACAGTGTACCTCTGCCATTATCACATCTTCCGTTTTTTTTTATGCCTCTGCTATTTTTATCTCTGCCATTTTCACCTCTGCCAATATTACCTCTGCCATTTTTATCTCTGCCATTTTCACCTCTGCAAATATTACCTCTGCCATTTTACCTTTGTCATTTTTACCTCTGCCATTTTTACTTTTGCCATTTTTACTTTTGCCATTTTTAACTTTGCCATTTTTACCTCTGCCATTTTTACCTGGCACCGTTCATTTAATATCCACCTGTAAGAAATAATCTTGGTGCCTACATTTAAATGCATGGGGATAAATCATATTGTTTCATGAGTTGGTAACAGCAACCATTTTGATGAATTTTTAGAATCCACGATGGATTTTTTGACAAAATGGAATACTAACCATCCTTGTTACTTGTCCGAATGTATTATTTGAACCTTTATACCACAATTTAGACACCAACATTATTTCTTACAGATAGATATTGTAGAACTCTGACCATTATTGAGTGATATGAGTCGTTTTAGGTGCCATTTTTGAAAACCCTCCTGGAATTTTAGGCGAACTTGACAACTGCATATCAATGTAATCAGTCCAAACGTATTATTATAACCATGAAATCATAGTGTGAACACCGAAATCATATCTCCTTGGTGGATTTTAAATGAACTATGTCCATTTTTGAAGTAACAGCAGTCATTTTAGAATCCGATTTTCGGAAGCCATCTTGGAATTTCGACATACTGGACCACTGACTGCCCTTGTAACTAATTTTCTGACTTTTAAAACAATGTTATAGACATCAAAATCATATGCCCTTGACGGATATTACATGAACTATGTCCATTTATAAATACCAGCGGCTAAATTATACTATTTTTAAGCCACCATGGAATTTTGGACATTGACCACCCATCGTCCTTGAAAGTTATTCCACTAAAATGTACTATTTGACCCATTTAACCATGGTATAGGCACACAAATCATATTCCCGGATATTGAACAAACTATGTTTGGGTTTTTTAAGTAGCAACAGCATTTTTTAATTCCATTTTTGGAAGCCATTATGAATTTTTGAACATACCGGACCACTGACTGTCCTTGTAACTTGTCCCGATGTGCTACTTCACCATTAAAATCATATCTTCCAGGTGGATATGATTATGATCTATGTCCATTTTAAGTATTAAAAGCCATTTTAAACTCAATTTTTTGAAGCCATCTTGGATTTTTGGACACACCAGACCACTGGCCGTCCTTGTAACTTGTCCCGATGTACTACTTCACCATTAAAACCATTGAAATAGAAACCAAATCAAAGCCACTTAAGTAATAGATGAATTGTGGATTTTTAGCCTACGGCCGCCATCTTGGATTTTTCTGGTATCCTGGAGTGCTAATATTCACTCTAACTTGTATCAATAAATTCGTTTACCCAGCACTGGACCATTGTATATGAACCGAAATAGGCTTCTAGGGTGGATAATGAGTGAGTTATATCCATTTTCAGTGAATGGCGGCCATCTTGGACGCCCTCTTGAAAATAACTACTTTCCCGAATGCGGATTTTGGTAGATTTTTAGTATGTTATTCCTGAGGTCAAATACTGCCAGAAACAGTTGAAAAATCATTTGTTGCAATTTGTTCCGGGTCAAACCTTATATTGACCCGTCTGTTATGTCACGGACGTCGGCCGTCGGTTTTACCTTTACCTGCATCATTGGGTATACGGCCCCGTACAGGGGGGGGGGCTTGGGGACATGAACCGCCCCCATAAAAAAATCACGACCAAGGAAAAAAAGAGAAAATGAAATGAAAGAGGATGAAAAATAGAATGGTGAAATTTTATATCTTGTCCTGAATAAATGTATTTGATTTACTTGAGGAATGTTATTCCGCTTATCGGCTTACATCCAAAAACAATTATTTCTTCTTTATGAAGTTTTAAACCACTAATTTGCTTAGTATCTTCAAGTAGGTTTTAGACATTTCTTCACTGTCAAATAAAAAATAATAATTTATACTCAAATCTATTTCAAGTCCTCGTGGTCGAGAGTATCGAATGCTTTTTATCAGTCCGGGGTTCGATCCAGGCCGCAGCACTTATGCCCGTGAGCAAGGCATTTAATCTTCAATGCTCTTTTATCCTGCTTTCAAATAAATGGAAATGCTATATGCATTAATGGTAATTAGGTGTGCACTCGTTTAAAAAAGTCCATGAATACTCCTACATTTTTGTCGTTGCGATTTTATCGTATATAAGCTTTGTTAGTTTAAGGTCTTTTCTTGAATCCAAATTGCCTTTGATTTTAAAAATGAAAAATATCTAGGAACCTATAAGCTGGAGTAAAGAATCCTCTTTTATTCTTTGGATATGTGAGGAAAAATAGAAATAGTTTGAAATTGTTTATCTCGATCGTGCGGATCATCTTTAAAAAAATGAGTTAATTTTGCAATATCTATAGACTCGCCGGTGCTAATACCCTGATCGACAGGTTATAGATATGACACAAAGGAGAGATGATATATTGTATGGCCTGTTAAGAAGGAAAGTACTGATAGCATACCCCTGTGATTTGCCTGATTTGAGATTGTTTGCTATTTCAATTAGTTCCTAAACATTTTGTTGGTTTAAAGAATAGGGAAGAATTTGTCGATGGAGGAAGAAATTTAGCAAAATTTTGATTTGGTCCGTTAAGTTTGTTTGCCAAATAGGGTCCCATGTTTACAAAATTGAATTGAAGGTATTAGCAACATCTTCTTTATTAATTGCAACGGTATGAACTGTGAAATTATCTTCAGGTAATATTTACAGTATCTTGCCAATCAAATCATTCAGGATCTCCCTTGTGGAAGTTGTGGCTTTCATTTTTTGTGTGTGTTCAGCCTCTCGGAATTAAAAAAAAATTATGTTTTGCGAGCAGCTCGAATTACTAGTACATTAGTTAGTCTATTTCTATAAGTTTTATATATATTTTTTTAATAGAAACATTATTTAAAATGCCTTATTTAGTTTACTTCTGGTATGTATGGATCAAAGAATTGCTTAGTAATCTATGACATGTTTGCTTTTCTTTCTTTTGACAGATGATAAATGAGACATTTTTTTCTCGTAATATGTTTGAAATAGTTTTGTTAACTTTGTTTATGCAACATTTGAATCTGTCTCATGAAATACATGCAGACCAGCCACTTTTCAATTACAAGATCATTTTTTAACGATTCAATTAGCTTTCTATACATTATTGATTTAGGTGTCTTTTCTTTTGAAATAATTATCGCATAATAGAAAAAAAACAGTAAATGATAAACTATCAATTTACTGTGCTAGTAACTCTGTAAAAAGTTTCGATAAGTGTTGATAAATGACTATCAATTCTGGGGCCCGTTGCAGAAAGAGTTGCAATTAATCGCAACTCTAAAAATCATGCGTAACTTGATTTTCAACCAATCAGCAGCGCGCATTTGGGACTTGCGATTGATTTTTTGACTTGCGTTTAAACGCAACTCTTTCTGCAACGGGCCCCAGGTCGGTAATGTGGGGATAACATCCAAACGAATGCATAGTGTGAATAATAAATCTTGTTCATTATTTTTGGATAACAAGTCAATGTTAATAATCTCCAATTAAAAATGTTTGCTTCTCTTCTATCATGTCTTTTGTGAAGAGTGTTTGAAGGTCTGCACAAAATAAATTTGCTTTACAAAATAATTATGGCCAGAAACCCAGGAAAATTCCTGGCGGATCAAACTATTCCCTCAGTTTTTATCCAGTGCCCATGAAAGTTGGCACAAATATTGATCTTGGAGTAAAGGCATGCAAGATTTATTTTCCAAATGTATTGGAAACTACAATACCACGGTAACGGGCTAACGGCATAGGTCAGGGGTATTAATCAACTTCAGTGATATTTCTAGTTTCATTCAGAAAATTGGTTTTTGAGCATTAATTGCTTCATGGTTTCGAGCATGGTAACAACATTGCATGTTGTTGTCTATAACCCACTCTTATATTGATATCATCCTGACTCTTCACTCAATAATCAATTAGGCCCCCATTCTACAGAGGGGAGACCTTTGAAGGACCTTTCAAAGACCAAAAATTGGCAAGGTCTTACAGCAGTCTCCAAAATCACTGAAATTTGTCATCTATGTGGAATGGCTCAGAAAGACCCCTCAAAGAACTCTGAAAGACTGATGGATATTTATATCTTACTGGTCTTAGACTTGTCCTATATAGATCTTTCAATGGTCTTTCAGATATATTTTATGCAGCAAGTGATCTTTCACAATTTTTTCTATGGACTTTGCCTGGTCTTTCAATGATCTTTGAATGGTCTTTCAATGAGCTCACATGAGTCTTACAGTGATCTCCGCAAAAATCATTAGAGACTGCCGAAAGATAATGGAAAGACTAATAAGAACTTTGAAAGTTTCTTGAAAGACCACTGAAAGACTGTTAAAAGACCGTCAAAAGACAAGTTTCCTGTAAGACTGCTGAAATACTGTTTTGAACCGTTTCAAAAAGTTTTGGGACTCAACGAGGACCACGAAGACCAGGAATCGTGAAAGACCTTGGAGATCTTTGAAAGTTCGTTGAAAGGCCCTTGAAAGATCAAGCAAGTTTCATGGTCTTACAGCAGTCTTTCAGAGTTCTTGCTCTCTGTGGAATGGGGGTTTTACTAAACATCTTAGTTCCATATTTGTATCATCATCTAAAGTTGTGAACTGAACAAGCCATCCTCGCTTTGAATATTTGTTGATGGCAATAACAATGAGTAATGGATGGGTGTTCCTGATGATTATTTACTACATTATCTCGTCACATTCATGAATGTTGTTTATTTTTGTACATGTGTATCATTTCATTACATGTATGACTCCAAAGACTAACTATATATGGCCATAGTGCATGTAATAATGATCACAAACCAATGAATACATCCTTTATACACTGGCGTGGAGGGGGGTGGTCCTCTCCTGGCTGGGAAGAGGGGGAATAGTTCGTACAAGTAAAGGCCTACCCGATACCAAATGAATTAATAATAATATAGTGATGTCACTGGTGTACAGATGGGGGGTAGTTTGGGGAAGGACCGGGAAGTACCCCCCAAAAAAATGTCACGACAAAGGAAAAAGGAGAATACGAATGGAAACTAAAGGGAAAATGTCGAAATATGATATCAATTTTTGAATATTTTGTTTAACTGTCAATACGTACCAGATAATGTGAGGTAGAAAGCAAGTTGAGCATTGTTAGAAATAGTAGATGACATGAGCAGTCCACCAGAAGCAAGTATAGCACCACAAACCAGAAGAAAATGACGAAATCTGCATTCTCCTTTACAATAGACGTAAATTGAGATAGGACCTATATAGAGCAAACATAATAATACAGTTGAATTATTTAGGCCTACGTATAGTCGGGTAGATATGATCAATATTTGGGCTTGACCGTCATGTTGGGTATATATGATTTTTTTTTGCTCAAAGTGGTAGTAAAGGATGTCTTCTTCTTCAAGAATCCGAAGGGTGTCACCTGGGCACCATTGGGCATTTTTTTTTATATTGACGTCGTAAGCTACGCCCACTTTTTTACATTCCTCTAAATTATGATTCTTGAAGAAAATCCATCCATTTTCCTTTGGGGCTGCGCCCCTCAGGAAAATAGTCGCATTCCAGCGTCACTTCGGGAACCATAGCTTCAACCACCTCCTCTGGCGGCCGTACATATTTGTTCAATATATGGAGCTACAAGAAAACTAAACGGAGCTATTTGCAGTTATGTGTTTTCCTATTGAAATTATACTTTGTCACATGATCACGAATTGACCAATCGTTTATCTATAGAATACTCATGAATATTCATAAGAGGGATATAATAACAAAATGCGTTTTCAAGCCTTTATACAATTCTATCCTTGAGCTTGGATACGAAGTGGATTTATAGCAGATAGTAGGTACATCATTTAAAAAATATATATATACCAAGAAATGAAAGACTCAACAAATAGTCACACAATTATTGTTCTAGAATTTCCAGAAACTCTTTCATTTTATATGTCGAAGAATTCAAACTTTGAAATCACTGGTATACAGATGGAAGGCTTGGGGCCATGTACCCCGTACAAAAGAAATATCATGACCCCCAACCCCACCCCATTACCCAAAAATAAATAATAGGGAAAAGGAGAAAACAAAGAAATTGAAAAAGTGTAAAACATGATACTTTTTCTGAATATTATGTCAAAATCTATCAGAAAATCGGTTTTTATTGAAAAAGTCAATTTATTTACTCGACCGCATTTTTTTTTGATTTTTCGTTCCATACATGTCTGCCCCCTCAAATTGTTTGCCTCATACCGCTGCTGTTTGTAACTGAATAATATTAATATAACTTAATCCGGTTTCTAAGTTTTATCATTGAACATTATTTTGAACAATAAATAAACATCGTTAGGAAACGGGTCCGATCTGTCAAAATCCCGATTTAATGAGTTTTTCAAAAACTTCGGCTCGCAATTTGCGCTCGCATTAATTGGTAAAAAAACATATTGACTCATGCATCATATTCATAATTACGAAAGTGCTCGAAATGTCCAGTTTTCTGGCGAAATATTAACAGATTTTGCGCTCTCATTAGGTTTATTAGAATAATAAATAAGATATTGATTTAATTATTGAATTTTCACTTTTTTCAGAATGAAATATCGACAAGTTTCATCTCGCGCTTAGGAAGAGGAATAGGAAGATATTAATCATTTTCAAATGATGACAAATGTCCTTTGAATGTCCCGGTTCTATGTCAAAACTCAAAGTAATAATGATGACAAATATCAGCTCTTTGTTAAGTGCGATCCATATACACCTCAACTTAATCCGGCTTTAGTTTTATCATGGAACATTATTTTGAATAATAAATATACATCGTTAGGAAACGGGCCCGATCTGTCAAAGACTGGAGAATAATTCAGTAAACTGTCGATATTGGCAAAATAAATACAATCATTTAAATGTTTTCTTCAGTAAAATTTTATGGGACATGCAGCATTTCCCGCAAACCAATGTTTGTCATAATTATGGTGAAGTGCTTTTAAAACTTAGATGCCAAAAGTTAAAGTATTTGTGTTTTATACCGAATAAATAAATACATACATACATAAATAGATAGATAATTACATAAATAAATAAGTCAAAGGTGGTGATCCGGAGGAATGGGGGAAACATGTCCAATCTATTTTTTTTTACTTGGGGGCCGCCCTCGCCCTAATTGATTTTAAAGTTTTTTTCTGTTTTCTAAGCATTTTTTATAAATTGCCAACCTCGCCAAATTATAAATGTAATGAAGACAAGCTGAAATTCTATTATTCTACTTCTACTAAAGACATTTCTGACCTGTAAATCACCGACCACAAGGTCTGATTCGTGTCCTTCCCGCCCCCTATATATGAAATCGCCGCCAAGTTGTGTTGACGAGCGCGTATATAGTTGGCTCCTTGCGCGTGTAAAGTTTGATCAAATAAAATGCCTTTGCGTCAGTGATGGAAATGCGAACATATATACAATTATACTGTGCTACAATTTCAAGGACAACATTAATGAAGCCATCATTATTAAGTTTGTTAAAAAAAGTATTAACAATGACTGATACGTACTCATACCAAAACTGAAGGCCTGGAACAAACCGAGACTGATGCCAATATCAGCTGGTGTCAAACCTAAGTTTGATTTTAGTTCTGGAAGAAAGACGCCAAACGTTTTGATGACACCGAGTTGGAACACAGTTTGAAGGAAGAAAGCAGGAAGGAGCTTCAGAGCATTTATTGTTGACGTTTTCATGATGTTACATTTCGTTTGCTTAAATTGCTTCGCCCCAGTACAATGATGTGTACTCCTCCGGGTACATCGGTACTATTGACAACTGTGACCCGACACTGTGACGAGATAAACATTATTATGTCCTACATAAAATAAATCCTGTATGCTGATTGGTTTAAATAGCATCATGTGACCAAACATATTCTCACTATTTTGCGATGATGTCAAAAATGAACGCCCACGGAAGAAAAAAATGCTATTCCGTGACGTCAATGGTGGAATAGTCGACTATTCCATCATTGACGTCACAGATCATTGACACAGCTATGCAATCTCTCGCGCGCACCGGTCAGCGAGTTGACTCTACCGGGAAAGTCCCGTGAGGGACGGCGCAGGCACAAATCAGCGTTCCGCTGAGCGCGTGGCTTCGGGAAAAGTAGATCAGTCTGCGCAGCGCGTTATGTATATTTAAGTTCAGGTTAAGAAAAGATGAACTACGTGTACAAGAGTAGATAGACTATTGTTCTTTCTTATTGAATGTAGGATATAAAACAAATATACCAGGCCTTTATTTCGAAAGTATAGAGGGAATTATTTATCCTCGGTTGAACTGGCCAAATTACTATTTTATATAGTAATTTTATAAATAGTAATGCCAGTCCAACTTCTGAAAATAATTCCCGCTATACTTACTCAAAGCCTGGTATATTTGCATATTATGATATAACCGTCTTTGTTTGTGTGAGGGTACAGTGAAGGCTTGTTACAACCGATAATGTCGCACCAACGCATAATGTCGCAGATTGCGACATTATGCCAAGAGCGTCCGACGCATAATCTCGCATTCAACGCATAATGTCGTAGTTTTTCTAACGCATAACGTCACATGTCGCAACGCATAATGTCGCAGCAAATTGTCAACGCATAACGTCACATGTCGCAACGCATTAAGTCACATCGGTATTTTCTTCAGGACTCGAGCTACAGATAAGATATAAGATATGCTTTCACTAAGTATTTTGAGACACAAGAAAGAGAACTTAGTGATTTGGAAATCAGGATTACTCTTTGTATGGATATCTATCGGTTTATTGCTATTTCGTCTGCTGCCTTTTCCCCACTATCGCATGGTCTGATATCATTTCGTTTACCATTAGTTAGTCAGCTATCAACATAGTCCAAAGACCATTTCGTCTAATTACCATCTCGTCTAATAGCCAGTTGGTCTAATAGCCGTTTTGTTTATTATCATTTAGTCTCATTGTATTTTTTTCCAATTGGTCCAATATCCACTTTGTCCAATATCATTACGTCTATTACCTTTTGGCCTAAAAGCCAATTGGTCTAATAACCACTTGGTCTACTCTCATTTCGTCCATGTTACATTTGGTCTAACTTCAGTTGGTTCGCTATCACTTTGTCAACACCTATTTCGGCTAACAATCATTTGGTATCGTTGCCATGGGTCCAATCACCAATAGGTCCAATCACCTGTATTTTCTTCAGGACTTCAGTTACATAACTAAACAATTGACAGCAGCGCGAGCCGAAAAATAGATTTTTGGATCTAAGAACAGGACACTCATTTCATGTTTTGTAAATCGTAAAATGGATGGGTAACAAGGTATCTTCCTACATTAAAGGACAAGTCCACCCTAACAAAAAGTTGATTTGAATAAAAAGAGAAAAATCTAACAAGCATAACACTGAAAATTTTATCAAAATCGGATATAAAATAAGAAAGTTATGACATTTTAAAATTTTGCTTAATTTCACAAAACAGTTATACGCACATCCTGGTCGGTATGCAAATGAGGAGACTGATGACATCATCCACTCACTATTTCTTTTGTATTTTTTTATATGAAATCTGAAATATTCTAATTTTCTCCTCATTGTCAAGTGAAACAGCGATTAATTCCTCCCTGAACATGTGGAATTAGCATTGTTTAATACTATATGGTTCAGTCAAGTTGGTCCTTATTGTCAAATCTGTAAAAAATGAAATATTGTATAATTCAAACAATAAAAAACAAAAGAAATAGTGAGTGATGGACATCATCGACTGACTCATTTGCATGTCAATGAGTTGTGTATATCACTATTTTGTGAAAAATAAGCGTAACTTTAAAATGCCATAACTTTCTTATTTTACATCCGATTTTGATGAAATTTTCAGCTTATGCTGGTATAATTTTTCTCTATCTTTTCAAATCAACATTTTTCTGGGATGGACTTGACCTTTAATGTTAATAATGCGAGCATAAGTTTTTCTTTATTCTGATCTGAAACTGGATAATTTCAAGCACGTTATAAATATCGAGAACAAGCTGAGTATCTCAATAAACTTGAGTGCGCGTTTTTTTTTAGATTTAGACATAGAATTTAGGCATTTTGAATACATGTTTTAATCATTTCATTTTATTTACTGTTTTCCGTTTCACAATGTTGTATATAATAAACATATCATAAAAATAAAGAATATAACAAAACATAGCGATAGCTCAGTCGGTAGAGCGGTTTCGGATTCCGGTGACCAGGCTTCGATTCCCAAGTGGTGCGCTAGTGCCCTTTGGTAAGGCATTATCCTCATTACCAGGTCCCTCGGAGAGGACCTTAAGCCGTTGGTCCCCTGGTTGCTTGCTCACAGGCATTCGTGCTTTCTTAGTAGTCAGGTAAAACCTCGGTATAACATAACATCTTATAAAACATAATTAGGCCTATAGATTTGATAAACACAATTGATAAAACATTAAGCTGCTTTAAATGACTTTTTTTTGTATTTTAGAGTGAAATGGAGGGGCTGCCGAAAATAAGCAATGCTTGTGTATGAGGCCAGCCCCAAAACTTAGTTTCAATACCTTATTTTACACACATGTATAAATATAACTTCGTAATAGTAACAACAATAATAGTAATAATTATCGATTTACACTTTGCAAAGTAAATCAGAACTGAATGCGACATTATGCGTCGGACGCTCTTGGCATAATGTCGCAATCTGCGATCGACCCCAAACTGGTTTACTAGTCAAAACAAGATTATTATTGATTTTCATAATCAGTTACATATTCAGTGCCAAGCCTGGGAACGCATGCTTATTGTCATTCAATTATTTAAAAAGAATAGTACAGACGACATTACAAATAAGGACATAATATTTAACAACAATCATTCGTGACAATTTCAACGTCTAAGCTTTCCCCGCTATGTTCTCTATGTTTTTCCCCGCCCCCTAACCTTCTCTGTCTCTCCACCTCTCTTATGTCTACTCTTCCTCCTTTTTGCATCGGTAAACCTGGCCAAACTTTAGATATGAAAAAACCAGCCAGACAAAAAGGAATGTTATAAAATGATGAATGATAATAGTGCAGTTTCATTTTGCTCCTGATAAATTGAATGAAAAAATATCTGTCGTTTGATTTCTTTTTAAAAAACGTTCACGGTACACCTCCAACGAATTCGTAAATAGCATTGTTAGGCCGATGGAGACATAATGATGATGAAATGCCTAACCGTGACATGCACTTCTTATTTAATGTATGTACATGCGGGGGCTTTGTGGTAAATAACACACGCACGGGACACAACACAACCCTAATTCAGAAGAATTTGCTATGACCCATGTCAGCAAATAAAAACTGAAGAAGGCCAGGGCCGAAAGCTTTACAACATAGTGTATACTTTGCTTCATCCTTGATTCTACTCTACTCTTCACACACACATATATATATATATATATATATATATGTAGTCAGAACCAAGCGGGAACCTTTCATATATATATATGTAGTCAGAACGAAGCGGGAACCTTTTGACGCAGCATGGACCGGTTCTGCGCGCAGTATAAACTTAGTGGGAACATCGGACATGCAACGTAAACTTCACAATGACGTGGCGCGGACATAGCACGCACGTGAAACTTTTCACATCTTTCGAGAGAATCAAACCGAAGTTGGCGCCACGTCCAAGGGTTTCCTCTGAACTTCAAGAACGCATCGGGAACTTTATCTGGTGCATGTAAAGGGGGTATAACACGTAAGCACCCGGGATGGGAACTGAATCAGGAAATACACTGTCATATCATCCGGTTTATCCCCAGCGAAGTTAGATCAAAAGAACTGATATTGTACTCGATCGATTCGACGGCCGCACCCCGGTTGAAGCCTAACTGAACTATTTTCCCCAAGCTTTTCCCCGGGATCATATGGGTCATTTTTTGGCGACAACTTGTTTAGGGGCCAAAATGTGTAAATAAAGCCCGCGAAAAAAAAACTCGTTTAGGGGTGTTTGGAAATAATTTGGCCACGCGTGTGTACAGCAATACACTTGACTGCCCCCCCCCCCCCGGGAAAATTACTTTTTCCCTTGGGGCTCCGCCCCTCGGGAAAGATAGTAATACCAGTCCAACCTCGGATAAACAATTCCCGCTATATTATCATAGGCATTTTTGCACTGTTCACCTAGAAAATATCACAGTTCACAGCTATACGCATATTCTTTTGTTCGCATGTTTCTTTGGAATATCACAACTTAAAAGCAATCAGTCATGGTTATGATTTCGTTGCTGCATTTTTATAATTATCATTTATTTAGAAAAATGAAAATTACACAAAGAAAACGTACGATTCAAGTATCAAAGAATGAACAATATGAATAGAAATTGACCTCTGAAATGCAGAATAACTGTGGCAATACGCCTTCTGATCCACTTCCAGTGGTTATAAACATATGTGATCAGAGTTGTTTTATACAGTGCGTCCCACAAAATACAAACCGAGATTTAGCGATGATTTATCATAACTTAATCATGAATGCAATAGACAAAAATGACCTATCATTGTAAAGCTAATGTCGTCCAACATAGAACATTTCTCATTCTCGCATGAAATGAGTAAAACTCATTTCAAGGAATGATACCAAAAAGCCATTTGACGGGGGGGGGGGGGTGGTATCTGAATTTCAAAAAGAAAATCACATGCCTAAAAAGTTCAATATCTGCTCTTTATTTTGATGCCTCAATGAGAGAGAATGGTAAAGAAATAACAAAGTTCTGTTCCTTCGAAATAATGTTTGTATTGCCATCATTTCCTTAAACAAACGTCATTTTACCAATTTCCCAGCACGGTAGTAAACAAAAGACTTTATGCATGGCTGATCGTCAACAAAACGGAGTAAAACCTCTTCATTTTATGAAACTGTTTAAATTCAAGCCTTATTTCAAACAAACAATCTTTGTTATTCCTTGACCATTTTCTGTAATTGAGGTATTAAATTAAAGTGCAGCTTCTGAACGTTAAAAATGTAATTTTCGTTTTGAAACTCATATACAGCCCGCCAAATGATTTTTTGGTTTCCTTTATTCAAGTTGTTTTTGCTCACTCATGCGTGAATATGAAATCTTCTTTGTTAAACCAGATGAAAGAAGGGGCTCTAAGCTTTACAATGATAGGTCATTTGTCTATTGTATTTATGATTAAGTTATGATAAATCATCGCGAAATCTCGGTTTCGTTTTTTTTTTTTGGGACGCACTGTATTGCGCCATTGTATGATGTGCTATCGCGCCGCCTTGTGACACTAGCTAGCTAGTTCATTGCAAAAATATTATTCTCGTCACTTTCGGCGCCGTGTTGTGAAAGACAATACTTCTTCAATAAATGGTAGGCCCAAATATAATTATTGTGATCGTTGTGCTATCCTTGTTGTCGTAGTATCATGTCCAGTATGAGTCGTTTCTTTGAAGACAAAGATGTTGCTATCAACTATCTACAATATCGACCACATTATTCCACGGAGGTTGCTGAAATAATCGTAAACTACCTCGCTGATTATGTGAGTGCAGTTAATTTTGGCTAAAGGTACTATAACTGTTATAGGGTAGTATTTTCTCCCACGCACATTGCGTTCCAGCGAAGAGGAAGTTCAAAGTCAAGAGCATTCATGCCGGCCAGCAGTGGCGTAAATACGGGGGGCATGGGGGGGGGGCACGTGCCCCCCCCCCCCCCCAATCGGCTGGCCAAAAAAAAAAACGGGGAAGAGGAGAAAAAGAGGGAGAAAGGAAGAGAAACGTAGTGGGAATGAAGAAATTATTGTTCATTATAATGTTATGTTATAATTATGTTATGTTATAATATATAAGAAACATTATTTCATAAGTTTATTTTGGTCAGGCCTAGATGTCTTCATTGTTCCCGGTACTCGCATTGTCTGTTTAACGTTTTTAAGTCAATATACACCAAATATATTTCCTCGCACTTCGACTTATTATAGTTTTATGTAGTGACATATGGTTCATTTTCATGACTACTTAAATTGATTGCCCCATTTTATGGTGTTGATATAAAACATTTCCTGTCCGTGCTTACGTTCGCACTAGTAGATTGGTGAGATATGTCTGCTTTTCATGAATTCCTAAAAATCAGTCCTTAAAATGTCCCTTTTTCTGATCTGAATATCAAAAATTTTCAGCTCGCGCTTCGCGCTCGCATCATTTGGTTAGTGAAATACGTATTGTATGGTCTTAGTGAATTCTTACAAACAGGCCTTAGAATGCCTCTCTTCAGGTCTGAATATCCTAAATTTTCAGCTCGCGCTTCGCGCTCGCAATATTTGATGAGTGAGATGCGTAGTATCATGATTACAATGACTACAAAAAGTGCTTCATGTGTTTAGATGTAGCAAAATCAGCAAGCGCTTTGCACTCGCATTAGATGACTATGGTGAGATATGTATACTCTTAATGGATTCCTAAAATATAGTCCTTAACATGTCCTTGTTTGGGGTCAATATTTACAAAAATTTCAGCTCGCGCTTCGCGCTCGCATTGTTTGTTTAGCGAGACAGGTATGTATCATGATTACAAAAAATTACTTATAATGTCCCTTTTTGGTCTGCATATCAAAAATTTTAAGCTCGCCGACATTAAGTAATAAAGGAGATGGGAAACCAGTTACAGTAATAACACTTTTACTAACCCGACTTAGGGGCAAACCTCATTTACAGTGCGCGGCCATCGTAAGGGCCGATAAGACATCATCCCTCGCAGAAGGCGACATTTCACAAGACACATCAAATACAATAACATATTGGCGCAACCACTTTTCTATATCTTTCAATAGGAATTAAGTCGACCTCCAACCAATTGGCTTAGGGGATAATTACTTTCTAAACAACAAAATCAATTCACTCCTTAAAAAGGTAAAACAAAACTATATCTGTAAGTTCTGTGGATTCCGGAAAACATACCACTAGACCTGCAAGGAAGGTATCACATATTAATCAAAGTAAGTTAAGAGATCAGTATCATTACAAAGCATTGGCCATTCCCATGGTTACTACATGAAACTGATTAAAAAGCATTATGTAACTTTAGCATTTATACAACAAGCGTAAATAAATAAATAACCAACATCTTATCTACCCTTCTATCTGTAGGCAATACACATAAATACATAACCAACATCTCAACTACCCTTCTACCTGTGGGCAAAACACATACCAATAGTCCATCAACAGGACCTATATCAAACCAACTAAAAAGGGGGAAACAATAATAGCCGTCAATACATCTCCATGTATGCTAACAAGGCTAAAAGCTGTAAAACAGTCAAATTCATGTAGCAACATCAATATTGTCAACACACGCTATACAACAGTCGGTTAAAGCAGAACTAAGGATAAAAGCTAAAAAGGCATCACTAGATAAATGCATCCATAAACACAATTATTGTGGATACTGCAAATGCTACAAAACTAAAAGGGCATAGCAATACACAATACATTCATAAGTACAATCATTGTGAACACTTATGAGCCCATGCACCAATAGATACATAAATGTGCAAATACTGAAAAATGTAAAATGCAACTTACATTTTTTTTGTTTCTGATGCGAAATAGAATGCAAATGAATAACATCACTGCCTTGCATACTGAAGACAAACAATCCTATCACAGTAAGCACATAAACAATCTAATGATACATTTTCCAACTGTAAAAACATGTAAAAATACCGGCCCACAAATCCTGCTCAGCAAAAGGCAGTCCTCGTACATACTAGTAATAGCAAACACTAAACAGAATGTAAACAAATAGGCGAAGGGTCACATAAAGCAAATAAAAACTGGGGTAGGTAAAAAAAAAAAAAAACATGAAAGTGTACAAATTGTTCCAGTAATAAGAAATTGGTGAAGGTACAATGGGCACTATCCAGCCTCCACAGCTCAGCTATGAAAAGCGCAATGTCTAAAGGCGAACCAACAAAACATGCCAAACTAAGAGCAGATTACCAGACTACCACAAACTATGGAAAGTGACAGATGTATTTATGAATTGCCAAAAGATTGCTAACCTAAAATAGCTGATAAAAAGGGGCATTCAGGCTCCCACTATACATCCTGATACTAATATCTCAACGTTTAATAAAAACCAGTATAACATAAATACATGTAATTAAAAAAAAACAATTATAAATATCGGGTTACCAACTCACCTTGCACTGAGATGGAAATTACCCAAATAAACATGTAATCAATCATTTGTAGTCATAAATAATTTATACGTAAAAGGGAACAATTTATGTAACACCTAAAAAACTGTATGGTACCCAATATATCCAAAGGGATACAATTTATTTAGCAATAATCAAAACAATAATAATATGGTCCACTGGTACATTATATACAAATATCAGCAATGGCTGAAATTATACGAATCAAAAACATGCACAAATCACATCACAAAAAAGGCAAAAGGACAAAAGTGTAACAGGAAAAAAAAGAAAACAGAGAAGACTGGAGTATATACTGTCCATATCAGTATGATGAGCATAAGGGTACCAGTTCATATACTGTCATGAATGAGTCCTCTGTATTTAAGTCCATAGATATGTGTCACTCACAGAATACGATGGAACATTAAACAAAGTCTTTGCCCATCGACGTTCCTGAAAGGGTCTCTTGAAGAAGGGTCATATCAGTCGGCAATCTAGTAAGGGGTCCTGCGTGATTTAAATTCAATATCCGGAGGACGACCTGGGGGGAGTCTAATGTGTTCTCCAACAGGGTGACATGGCCGACTCTGTGAAGTCATCATGAGGGCAAAAGTGAAGGGCACAACGGTGTCTGGCCACCTGAACTGATGATCCAACATCTTGCAGCACCAGGGATCACTGGTAGGACCTGAAGCATCACCAGGGATATCACCAGGAGAATCCGGGGGTCGACCAGGAGGGTCATTGATACGTAGGATACAAGGATGAAGAGCCATATGATGATGCTTGGCGACGGTGATGTTGTGCATGAGAGCACAAGAACCCTTGACCACAGGAGTTGAAAGAGGAAGGGTATTCAGGTGGCACCAACTGTCATCATACAATGTAGGATCCAATGAGATACAGAAACATCAGATGAGTCATGGACTGCACAGTTTATACGGTATAAAGAGTCATGATCAGGAGCCGATGGCTGTTGAGGTGTTATAAGCTCACTGGTGGGCTCCACGGCTATAGGATGTCGGTCTGAGTCAACAACAGGTTCGATGTCTCTAACGACTTCACTTGTAGATGACTGGTCTGCAACAGCAGGATGGGCTCGTTCACAATTACAGGAGTCCGGAGTTGAAACAAGGTAAGATTGGTCAACGCCATCGGACGTAGAGTCTGGTAAGCCAGCAGCAAGCGCATCGGATAGAGGGATGGCCGAAGGACCGTACGGATACGACGGTCCATCACCGAATGATACTGCGCGCTTAGCCGGGCGGATAAACACGTCATGCAATTCCATGAATGGAATTCCAGCCTGTACAGCAACATCCAAAGACTCTACCACTAATCCTTCGAAGAGAAACTGTCTGTTGTCCCTTGTGAATGTGAGACAGGTCTCACCTACAATCGCAAGAGGGGAGGAATTGTCAGTAGGTTGAACTGATAGGGAAGTGGCGGTTATCTCGGCCCCAATGTCTTGGACCACAGAACGTTGAATCAAATTCTCCGCAGAACCACAGACAATGCTCACACGGACACACCGGTCACCATGGAACAGTTCCACGAAGGGAGTCACGGGGGCCTGATTAGGCACAACGAATGAACTAGCCACAGACCTATGTGGCGTACTGTGAGGACCTTGGACCTCATCCGACTCTGATGATCGTCCATTGCACCAGTGAGGGTCTCCCTGAATCGCTGACTCTGACTTCGAGTCATCAAAGCAACCAAGATGTAAACTAGGATCTATGGAGGAACGATCCACGGCATACGATGAACAGTCAACATATTCAGTAGGAATACAGCCTGGAACATGATCACAACCAGGGTCATGATCAACAATCAACTCATCGCAGGTAGAGAAATTACGTAATACAAGAACCCCACAACGGCTACAAACAGAAGAACCCAATGTGATTGAGCATGGATTGAGTTAGCAACAGGTGACTCAATAAATGTCGAGAAAATGTCAGCTAAACACTATTATAGTTTGTTCGTGGATAAATACAAAGAAGAACCCGTTTGTTTACATTTTTGGCAAGACCGTTTAGACTTATCAAACGAATTTAATTGGAGTAAAGTATTTCAATTCAAATTTCAGCAAATTAATGACAATAAAATAAAACAATTCAATTTCAAACTTTTTCACAGAATATTGCCCAGTAAAGACAATTTATGCAAATGGGGAATTTCGAATGATAATTTATGTCGTACTTGCAATTGCAAGGAAACTATATGTCATTTTTTATTGACATGCAAAAAAGTCAGGATATTTTGGAAAATAGTTTCGTGTCTTATTCGGAATATTTTTGACCTTGCTATTGACATTAATGAAAAAACGATTATTATAGGATATGATATAGGCAACCGAAAAACAAAACTCGTCAATTTCATCCTTAATTATGCCCAATATACTGTATATAAGAATTATGTCAAAGAATGTAATGATAAAAAGAAACATGTGTTACATGGAAACTATCTATTGAAAGATTTGAAAGCAGAAATAAGATTTCACATAAGTTTGAAGTATAATCAGAAAAGATTTAATGAAAATGAGTTGCAAAAGATGCGTTTTTACTTTGAGTGAATACACTACCAGTCACGGTTTTTGGGGTTCGCTGTTGGCTGGCCTGTTGGAGCCGGAGAACAATGGATTCAGTCCACTGAATCTATTGTTCTCTGGTTCTCGACGGGTGACAGCGGGCCGAGGAATTGTGACTGGTGGTGTAAGTAACATATTTTACTGTATTTGTTGTACTTTTTGTAAAATATTGTTGTGTGATACGATATGAATTTTGTTGATGTAAAAACTTGTATCTTTTGATATTTTTATGGACAATAAAGTACCTCAATTGAGGATAAATAGAAAAAAAAAAACTCATCGCAGGTATCACTACAAGTCTGGAAATTGGTGTAGCCGAGAATGCTAGCGGCCTTGCGAGCTCGAGGAATCATGCGCCTTTCATGGTCAGGCAAGAATGGACAGTCACCAATATGGTGGCGGTAACCATGCCGACTAGCATTAAGACAAAGTGGGCACACAACTTGGTTTACGTTAGGCCTATGATGAACTAAGGCGGGCTTAGGACTAGTCTGAATCGATGTAGGTGTAATGCTATAACTATTGGTATCCTGGATATGTTCAGGACTCGACATATACTGATAGTAAGGTACATCACACCGGGCATCACACTTGTGGTTATCGTTTACGTCATAATAGGCAGATCTATCATACATCTCTTTACTAGACCTACTACCGATATCATCTCTCAATTCATGATCATCATACACGGCTTGATGATCGTTAAGCTTATGGCTTAAGTGTACATGTAAAACTCTAATCGGATTCTGAGGATATGATTGGCTATGTAGATCTAGGCATGACTTTTGTCTGGAATCATCCAACTTATAAGTAACTTGATCACAATGAAAACTGTCATAATCTTCTGGTTCACTCTCATCAACATAATCATCTTCTGGGTCATTCTCATGATCATCTTCTGATTCATTCTCAACCTCATAGACATAATCATCTTCCGATTCTGGTTCATTCTCCTCATCATAATCTTGTTCATTCTCATCACCATAATCATCTTCTGGTTCATTTTCCACTTCATAATCATCGTCTGGTTTATTCTCATTCACACAATTATGACCATTAGGACTGGCCCCGTCACCGACAGGTTCAACATTATCCACCCAATGAAATCTACTCATTTTACTATGTCTAACTCTAATTTCTTGATTTACTGTGTAATTTCTTGATTTACTGATTGTGTAATTACTTGATTTACTAATTGCATGACTAGAAATGTTTTGAATCTCTGACAGAAAAGTACAAGAACCAACTCGACTGGGGCGGCCTCGCTCTCGGGCCTGGGGGCGAGGTCTTGACCTCGGTGAGGGAACAGCCATTCAAAGGACTGTATGTGGGACTACGGCACTGAGGAAGTAAAAAATTGTTACACCGTGACCTATCACGACACATTTTTGCCGACCAACTGGTTGCTCGGATAGCATGAATCCCATCGGTGAGCGGAGCAGGCAAGGTTCAAATCCCAGCTGTCACCACGACATTAAGTAATAAAGGAGATGGGAAACCAGTTACAGTAATAACACTTTTACTAACCCGACTTAGGGGCAAACCTCATTTACAGTGCGCGGCCATCGTAAGGTGTGTGTGTGAGGGTGTGTGTGTGTGTGTATTTGAGTTTTGTCAGACGTGTATCAATCAGATATGATTATTTACGTCTGGGACCGACCTTTAACGTCACCATCCGAAAGACGTGACCAGGGCTCGAACCGCGAACCTCTGCATCAATTTGTAACTTCCCCGCATAGCTTGGATTACAGGCGCACGCCACAACGCCCAAGGTTTGTTGTTGTTGTTGAATATGATGGCGCTCTTCAATCTCTCCAGATTATACGCGCCAGTCACTTTCGTAAGTAGGACGTCGTCGGCAAAGGAGATCCATACGACGTATACTGATAGTAAGGTACATCACACCGGGCATCACACTTGTGGTTATCGTTTACGTCAAGGGCCGATAAGACATCATCCCTCGCAGAGGGCGACATTTCACAAGACACATCAAATACAATAACATATTGGCGCGCGCTTCGCGCTCGCATTATTTGAGCAGTGACATACATATCCGTTTAATGGCACTGTCTTTAAAATGTCCCTATTAGGTCAGTATATCTGGCAACTGAGCGCGCTTCGCGCGCTCACTAAGTGACTCAAATATTTTGCTGGTGCCCCCCCAATGCCGTGACTCACGGTACGCCACTGCCGGCCAGTACTGTGACAATGTGCATATCAAAAATGTAATGAGGTTTTTTTTTGTCTGATATTCAGCCATGATACGAATAAATGGAATGAATTTTGCCTTATTTAAGGGAAACTACTTTTCTTTCATGTTGTTCTTGGGTGTCAACAGTCGCATGTAAATTCATATGAAAAAAGGGCACAGATTCGACTTTTTTCAAAATTTTGGTAAACTGGGAACTGATCAAACGTGAATCCTGCCTCACAAACTCGGGCTTGATATCAAAACAAGTCCTCATGACTATGCTTAATGTGACAATTTTCCGGGGGCATAACAGGGGTTGGTGGCCGGGGGGGTGGACAAGAGCCCAAAATTTATTGTCATATCATGATGTGAACAGGATTTTTGTATGATTGTACGCCATTATTAGCACGAAGCTTTATGCAGGAGTAGCACGATGAGTAAAACAAAAGTGAGCGGGCACATGCAGCATGGTGCGTGTGGCAAAAGTTTCTTATAAAAAATCGTTAAGTGAGCGAAGCGAGCGAGAAACGTTTTCACCTTTTCATTACAGTCTTACTTAGTGATAGATTTCTACATGATATTCAGAAAATAACATTATATATTACAGTTTTTTCTCTTTTTTCTTGGACTTAGAGATTTTAGAGGTTATGCCCCCACCCCTTCCAATATTGTATGACAGTACTATGAGGATGGGGTCCCTGGCTGAGATTCAGCCATTTTAATCTTTAAAGATGGCCATTTTTAATCATGATTGTGCGCGAGTGTTAGTGTACGTAGCAGTAGCGTGATAGGGAAAGTAAAATAGAGCGGGAACAAGGCATGGATCAGTGTGGTGCGTGTCGAAAATAGTTATAAATAAAGCTGCCGAGTGGGCCAAGCAATCAAATTAAAAAAAATCACTTTTTCATGAAAATCTAACTTTGTTATATATTTGATATGATATTCAGAAAACAACATAACATCTGACACTCTCTTCCATTCCTTCTCTTTCTACTCTCTTTTTTGGTTCTTGGTTGAAGTATTTTTGGGGTCATGGTCCCAAATGCCAGTCAATGCGGGTGGGTCTGGGGCTCCGTAACGGAACCCCTCGAGATTCAGCCATTTTAAACCCTAAAGATGGCCTCTATTTTAAATCAAATCACGGATATAGGTTATACACAAAATATCACTTCACGAAGTGGAGTAATAAACCACTTTCCTTTATTTCTTTCCTTTATTTCTTTCCTTTCTTCCTTCCTTCCATCCTTCCTTCATTTCTTTCTTTATTTCCATATTTCTAAGAAAAAAGAAAAAAAGAAAGAAAGAAAGAAAAAGAAAGAAAGACAGAAAGAAAGAAAGTACGAAAAAAGGAAGAAAGAAAGAAAGAAAGGACGAAAAAAGAAAGAAAGAAAGAAAGAAAGAAAGAAAGAAAGAAAGAAAAGGGAATAGTAAAAAAGAAGGAAAAGAATGGAGAAAAGAGAGGGGAAATTAGCGAGAAATCGAAAGAAAGGGGAGAGGAAAAAATAGATGGAAAAGGAAACATATGACATCGAAAAAAAATTTATCTTGCTACCACATACGAAACTGGAATTTCTTTTGATTTTGTTGGAGACAACATGTATAACCTTAGGGATCGCGGGCCCATCGCCCCCCCCCCCACCCATTTAAGGAGGAGGAGGCGAAGAAGTAGACACACAAAAAAAGAATGAGAAGATAAGATGAATGACTATTTTCAAAATATTCAAAACGAAATGACATGATCCAATATGGCTTTGTAACTTTTGGAATCCAAACTGCATAACTATTTGCTTATTTTCCGTCAAGTTCAAGTATCGTCCGTAATGCTGCATAACGATGATTATAAAAGAGGAATAAACATGTTTACCAGATACGTATCCACACCATCAATTACATTATATTTTCGTTTCTTTCTTCATAATAATGTTGTTCTGATGACCCCTACCCCCACCATTCGACCATTATAAGCTACAAGGTCCCCAACTTATTGTTAACCCAATACTTAGAATCGATGTTATGATTATGAGTATGATATAATTTTCAGCATCATAGATAATTATAATCGATATGGGCCTAATTATAATAATTATATTTTAGTAGAATAACTCTCGAGTGACTGAGCGACCATCTCGTAATCGGTAGTCCTTCACGGAGTGGTTTTGCGCCCGCCACCAGCCCTACCCCGGCTCTAAGCCTACGGATCCTGGCGACATATAATTAACTGATGCATGTTGTATTTATTTAAAAGCATGACCATATTTGGTAATGTTAGATCAAATAAATCATAATGAATAATTTCTTTGATCTAAAATGGACATAAGACCAAGTGTGAATTAGACCAAACGATCATTAGACCATATGACAATTAGCCGAAATGAAAATTAGACCAATTGACGATTAGCCCAACTGGTCAATAGACCCGAGTTTGGCTAATAGACTAAGTGGGCATTAGACCAATTGGATATTAGACCAAGTGGAAATTAGACTAAATGGAAATTAGACCAAGTGGAAATTAGACCAAATGGCCATTAGACCAAATGACAATTAGACGAAATGAAAATTAGACTACGTGGAAATTAGCCGAAGTGGAAATTAGACCAAATGATGTTAGACTACTTGGTAATTAGACTAAATGGTTTTAGCCCAACTGCTCACTGCTCACAATATTATATATTATAATGTTGGATATTAGAGTAACGTGGGAATTAGACGAATTGGATATTAGACGAACTGGTTGTAGACGGAATGGTTTCAGACTATGTGAAGTTGGACGAACTGATAAGTAGACCAAGTGGTATTAGACCATCCGATAATTCACCTTGTCTACATTCAACACTCGGCATGAAAAAGTGTATTTCGTGGTGGAGTTCACTAACTTTTGAGCACAACTGTACTACCTACCATTTTCACGATTATACCTCTGGCTCTAATGATACATAACATTTTAATTTTGAAAAACAAAAGAGTGTTACTTTCGATATTTTCACAGAGAAAGAAGCCATTTGAGACTGCCCTTGATATTGGCTGTGGGTCTGGCCAATTAACACGGTCCTTGTCACCTTACTTCAATGATGTATTGGGAGTTGACATTAGTCCTGCGCAGATAGGTGTTGCAAAGACAGCTCAAAACCCCCAGAATGTGTCTTTCAGGTAATTTTACATTTCGGGCCTATATTATTTTGTCGGAGTTCGATGGTTAATGCTGTCTTTATTTTTTGCATATTTACACCAGTATTTTGGGTAACTTTAATCATAATCACGTTTGCCTGCTGATAGTTATCAACACGGTAATTTACATTTGTCAAACATTTATTAATGAAACAGAAAAATCTTGTTAGGCATTTAGGCATGGATTATCACCTAGTATACACTCTTTGAAAGGCTTGGTTGGAGACTGTCAAAGTATATACAAAATAGTCTCATCAAATGACAAAGGCAACAAATTTCATATTTCTTTTTAAGTGTTGGCAAAGCAGAAGATTTACCTGTTGCCGACTCTTCATTGGATCTTATCACATCGGCCAGTGCGAGCCATTACTTTGACTGGTCAATGTTCCCCAAGGAGGTTAATCGCGTCCTTAAACCTAACGGATGTCTTGCTGTCTTAGGATTTCACCATCTTTACATCGACCATCCAAATGAAGCGATAAGGAAGAAACTGGATGATTGTGTTGAGTCATATTTCGACTATGTAAGTTTGTTACACAATTTTGTTATTGCCATGTAAGTTCATTAAAGATTACACAGGTAAATAGCACTTTAAGATCAAGTAAAACAAATAATTATACATAGCTACACAATATGGGCTTGTTACAAAAGGTCGTGTAAGTTGCGCGTAACTTTCGGGTAAATTTATATGGGCAGCGGGTAGGGCCGAAATTAAACGGCCGGGAAAGTGGAACGTAAGCTATAGCCAGCCGGCCAAGTTTTCTATGGTTTTGTATTAAGAACTAACACAAAAATGATGGAACAGATGATATGATTCAGGGTAAGATCAGGGCTTTTTTTAAATACTTGTTTTGAATTTATAAATTATTTGTATGAATTCAAGACGGCACAATGATTTTTCCAAATTCCCCCTCTCCCCGAAAAAATCATAACTTTCGAACTGGTTAGTTTAAATTTGACATTCTAAATTTCACATTGTACGTTTGTGTATGCAAAAGTGCGGCGTCAGGATTTTTCGGGGGAGGGGCAATACGACCAAAAGGGGTGTTGTTTTGTTCCAGTTGAATAACAGGAATTATATAGAGAAACACGATGCATTTTACATCTTGATAAAGCCTAGTCTTTATTCTTTCTTCCTTTCTCTTTATTTTTCATCATTTTCTTCTGTTATTTTTTTCACTACTTAATGAGGCATCCCCCATTTACGTGTGTATGGTCGTGTATTCTAATGCTGTCTTCCTATCTGCCTATGCGCAGTGCAATGGGTTTGTAAAAGTGACGATGAGATCTACATGCTTTACCCGCGGTCCTGCTACGGCAAATTTTGGTATAGATTGCATAATCTTTATCACTTGTGCAATTTCTCGATAGCTTTGTTCTTTGAAAGACGAGACAACATTTACCGGCTATTAGCTAGCTTACATTCCTCTAAACCGGTCGTTTAATTTTGGCCCTTACGACTGCCCATATAATTCTACAAGAAACTTCTTACAAACATAAAGTGCTAATTTAGCAATTACAGTGCTTGTATAGTGACTGCACGACGAGTGCTGATTTTCTCGTTCAAATTTAAACTAGAAAATCAGCACTCGTAGTGCAGTCACTATACAAGCACTGTAAGTGCTGAATTAGCACTTCATTTTCACAGTGTAAGCGCAACTTGCACCTTAACAAGGCATTTATTACAAGCCAAAGACCAAAGTACGCGACGGCGTTTTTTTTTTTTTTTTTCTAATGCGAAAGCCCATTTAATTTATTGCAATTGCTATGATAAAATTTTCTTTCACATGATTGCTACGGAACTAAATACCTTTTTATTACGGTCACATTCACATAAATATGTCTGTTTAACATGCAGTTATTTCATTTATACTTTTCATTTAAAATTCTATGTGGTCGTAATTTCTTTATATTCAATATTATTTGTTATTGATTAAATTACACATCAGCCGCATTAAACGTTTTATTTCAAGTGTAAAAAACATCAGCGTAATGAGCCAAAATTTTCAAAGGAGTCCAATAAAAAAGATGACCTATGTAATAGAAAAATGAAATTTTGAAATATTTTGACATAATGTTCCAAAAATACTGTTACACTCTTTATTCCTTCTTATTCTTTCCTTTACTCATTTTTTTTCTTGGTTGCGATTTTTTTTGGGGGGCATGGTTTCCAAGTCCCCTCTCCCATCTGTATGCACATGGTGTGAAATGATTATAATTTATGCGAAATTACAGTTTTAGTATTCGGTTTGTACCTATATTCTGTACAGGAGAACAATGTACGCTTGAAGGACTATTCACCAATCCAGTATCAACATACAAAAGAAGGATACAGAACTTTACAAGTTCCGTTTGATGACCAAAAATGGTAATTAAAGGGCTAAATATAGTTTTATTTGAACAGATGACATGTAATCAGAGAAAACACTGAAAATTTCATCAAAATCGGACAAGGATTAACAAAGTTATTTTAAAGTTTTGCGTTATTTCAGCGAAACAGATGCATGTCTTCATGAATATGCAATGAGCAAGCTGATGATGTCAATGTCCCACTTATATTCTTTCGAATTTTATTGTATGAAATTATATATATTGAAATTTGTCCAACAAGAATGAAAAAATGGAATGACTATCGATTTAATATAAATAATTATGAGACATATATCATACACATGATAGACTTATGGAGGAAAGTATGAAAAGATATGATTGCACACAATGAAGCTTTTTAAAGAGTAAAAGGGGCATGACATCATCAGCCCACCTATTATTCATGACAGCGTACATATAACTGTTTTCACAAAATATTATTAAACTATTATTGAACAAAATTCAATTACTTTGTTATATTTTTACCCTATTTATATACTGTAGATATTATTATTTGGAGCATGGAGTTCTTTAAATAGAAACATTGGATGCATTTCCAAACTAGGGTTATGAAAAGTATGCTTTTTATAGTCTGCTATCGTCATGTTTACTGGACTATTAATGCACTGTTTACCTGGTTCATAAAATTTAGAACCACGCAAATAATACATTGATTCAATCATGTCAAATGGGGGCCAATAATACATTCATGATGTCACATTTTGCCTTCCCCCCCCCCTCCCATTTGGACTGTGGAGGTTTTTCATCATGCTCTACCGAATTATGGTATCATAAATTTGCTAAAATGCAAAAAAATAAGGTGGTTTTTATTTGTGACGTCGGTTTTACACTTCGGTATCCTATGTCGCAGCGATGCTACAACCGGCAGGTCGCATAGTGGGATAATTTTCGCTCAACGACGCACGACAGATTAAGAAACATCGAAAATGTACTTCATGAACAACCAAGAAGTCTTTGTCGAAAATTGATTAAATAAAAATCTGTTTCCTTCTGGACAAACGACATATTTACAATTTTCCGTCAGCTCGGACGAAACTACTACCTCCCAGCTGTCACGTGATGGTAATTTTTAATACATTTGCTATGTCCTTGAATTCGTCGTGAGTCACGGAGCTAAAACTCTCTATTGCGACGCTGCGACATATATACCGTTTGCAACCATAGCCAGGGGCGGATCCAGCTTCCGCCAATGGAGGGGGCAAAAAAAAATTCACCCATATTTTGCTCGATCGGCCGCTCAGAGATGATTTTGGTTTGTTTCTATGAAGGCGTAGTCGTGACAGTCACTTCTTAGCTTTATTTATAAATGTGTACTACGCTCATGAGTCCTATATTTAAATAGTGCGAGCTATGGTCTTTGCGTTTTATCTCGTCCACGAAATGACACATTTTCTATCATCACAGCCTTAATATTTCACCTTTTTTTTCAAATTTGGGTTAGGTTGAAAGACGGAAGTTCTCCACTTTCGTTTCATATAAATTAATTGTGTTTAGTTATAGCATAGAGCTATAGCTCCATGGTTATAGGAAACCCACCAAATAGATGGTTTCAAAAATTTTAAAACTTCAATTGCGTTTTACTCGAAACAAGAGTTTTTGTATCCGCGCGCACTTGTGTCACTTCGTGGAATGAGCGACGATTTATTAGACTCCATATTTTAAAGCCATCTTGGATTTTTCAACGTATTTGACACCTGACTGTCCTTTCAACTTGACCCAATGTATTACTTGACCCTTTAATCTCTCATGTAGACACCAAAATCATATCCCCAAGGTGCATTTCTAATGAACTATGTCCACTTTAAAGTAACAACTGTCAATTAAGACCCCATAGTGGAAGCCATCTTGGATTCTTTTTTAAACATACCAGATCACTAGCTGTTCTTGTAACTTGCCACAGTGAATTGATTGACCTTTAAACCATGATTTACACACCAAACTCCCCCAGACAGATATTGAACAAACTTTGTTCATTTATAAGTAACATGAGACAACTTTTACTCCATTTTTGGAAGCCATCTTGGATTTTTTTACATACCAGGTCACTGACTGTCATTGCAACTTGTCCTAATGTATTATTTGGCCCTTGAAACCATGGTTTAGACACCAAATATCTAACAGGCGGATACTTGGAAGTATCAGCAGTCATTTTAAAAGCAATATGGAAGCCATATTGGATTTTGTGACATACCAGACCATTGACTCTCCGTATAACTTGTCCTAATGTACTGGTTGGCCCTTGAAAACAGTGGTTTAGACACCAAAATCACATCTCCCTGACCGATATGAAATGAGTTATGTACGTTTTAAATATCAGCAGCCAATTTAGAATCAATTTTGGCAGCCATCTTGGATTTTTGGACATACCAGACCACTGACTGTCCATGTAACGTTTCCTATTTTTTTCTTCATCACTTTATTCAGTATTCAAAATGGAACAAAGGAACATAGGTGTACGCATAATAAAAAAAGAAAAAATTAGGGGTTATATTTCAAAGAAATTTACAAACACATAACCTTAAATTCAACTGCACTTTGTAATGTGAGTATAAGTACAAAGTTCAATAATGTTGAATGGCAAGACATGGCAGCATGAATATAAAATGGGAAACACAGAGATAAGAAATTAATTGACCCTTGAAACCATTTAGACATCGAAATCGCATCTCCCAGGCCGATAGGAAATGAGCTATGTCCGCTTTAAGTATTAGCAGCCATTTCGGAATCAATTTTTGGAAGCCATCGTGGAATTTTGGACATACCAGACCACTGACTTTCCTTATTACTTGTCCCAATGTATTATTTGACCCATTTAACCATGGTCCAGACACAAAAATCATATTCCTGGATATTGAGCAAACTATGTCGGATTTTGTTTAAGTAGCAACAGCGATTTTAGACTCCGTTTAAAAAAAACATACTGGACCACTGACAGTCCTTGTAACTTGTCCCAGTATATTTTGACCACTGACACCACGGTCTAGACACCAAAATCATAACTCCCAGGTGGATATGAAGTGAGCTTTGCCCATTTTAAGTATCAACAGCCATTTTAAACTCCATTTTTGAAGCCATCTTGGATTTTTGGACCCACTTTACCACTGACTGTCCTTGTAACTTGAATAGAAACCAATATAAAGCCACTTACTTAAGTAATAGATGAATTATGGATTTTTAGCCTACGGCAGCCATTTTTGGCTAGGGTGGACAATGAGTGAGTTGTATCCATTTAGTGAAAGGCGGCCATCTTCGACGCCATCTTAAAAATAACCACTTTCCCAGACCTGCAGACGGGGATTTTGGTAGATGTTTAGTATGTAATTCCTGGGGTCAAATAGTACCAAAAACTGTTGAAAAACCATTCCAATTTGTTCCGGGTAAGGGTATTTTTGGTCGTCTATTGACTCGTCTGTTTTACTGTCTACTGGCAGCGACCCCCCCCCCCCCCCTCATGGGATGATCGCACTTTGCATATCGTATGATCATCCAACAGCCCTAAAACCAACAGCTAGTCGCCAAGGAATGTTCTATTTGAAAACCACAAAAAGTAATTCGGATTTCATAAAGTAAAAAAAAATAAGGAAAAGGTTACGACCCTTGTTTCGTGGCACTGGGAAGCGGGGGTGTTAGGGGTGCTGAACCATCCCTCCCCTTCCCCCAATTTTTCTTGAACTGGAAATTCGGATATTATATGCTACAATGTATATCTTGGTTTCATTCAGCAAATTAACACACAGGCGAGAGTAAAATTAGATTAAAAATAACCAGATGCAAGAGTTTTTTGCAGTCAGTAGGCAGATGCTCAACAAATAGCTTCTTTTATCCAAGTGATATTCATGACTATAGAGGTTTTGCATATTTATTGAGCTGGGTGCGAACCAAAACACCTCTTTTCATTCGGCCATTGCTACTCTAAATTTATATAAGATTTCATAATTCTGATATCATTGTAAAGAAGAAAAATCATACTTTTAGGTCATGTGCTTGGATTTATTAAAACATTTTGTAATGTAGGTGAAACTTTTAATCTAAAACATGGTTCAAACTAAATATTTTCACCTGACAAAAGTTTTGTTTTTACACTTTATTTTTGTTCGAGCCCAAATGATTTTTAAATCATGATAAAGCCTAATATGTATGCTTTAAAATGACATAGGTTTCAAAATAAGAATAAGTCACACTTTTCATTGGCCAAGTAGTAGCTTGAAAACAAGAATACTGCACTCTAATTGGTCAAAGAGACTACATACCCACTCAAATTCCAACCGTTCCAACACTGTCCCACTCCATGGTCACACTCACCTTGTGGTAATTTCTTCAAATTTCCCGCGCCTGTTGTTTTGTGAACCTTATCCAGCCAATCAGAACTCTGAATTTCATGCTACTCGAAAATTTCAGAAATCTCGTATTGGGGGGAAAAGTGTGATCTTGACCCGATTTATAGGTGCCACATATTAAGACTGACATTGTGAGAAAGTACAGAATTTCAGCTTTATGGTGATATATATATCATTGAGGCTCAAGATAATTTTTTTGCACAATTTGCAAAAGAAAACAGGGGAAGAAAATTCAGTTTTAAAGCACATTTTCAGGCCAGAAATTCTCTTCTATATCAAAATATTGTATGACTAATATGAAAGAGTAACATTTACTCTATCTGATCGTGCAGTGATATTTGATTTGACTTGAGGTTAAAGTAGGTAATGAACCTCGAGATTTTGCAGGAAGGAGGATTCAGCCACGGGATGATATGGATGAATATGACCTATTTGCTATAGTACAGGGACCAGGGACCGCCCGGGGGGGGGGGGCACTTCCATTGAAGAGTGGATACCAGGCGCGACCACGCGTAAAAAGGGAAAGAGTGGGCAAGTACGTTACGTATAGGCCTATGTAACGTTATAAGGGTGTCAAAAACGATGTTTAAAATACTGAAAAAGGAGGATATGTTTTCAATACTTGTAGTGTTTCACAAGCTAAATACTTGTTAAGAGATGCATTTTCATAATCTGGAAAAGCCTTGCTTCCCTTGTTTAGGGTGCTTTTCGAAACCGCATGGTCGTGCCCGGTATCCACTCATCATTGGAAGTGGTCCCCCGGAATTCGAATCTAATCTCCCATTCCTGGGGAAAGTAAAGCATAATGCCCATTACATTGTGTGCTAGAGGCATATCGGTTGTGAAGGAGTTAACAAAAGATAAAACACCGCACGTATACTTGCTGTGTACATAATCAACGCATGCGAAATGGTTTCGGCTGGAGAGGTGATTTGACCCATGGAATCAATTGCCAGAGATCTACCAATAATCCACATTAAATGCAATATCGATTCGATGGACTGTAATGATCTATATCTAAGCCTTGATTCAGTAACTTTTTCCTCACTCAATATGTACTCGATTTGTTTGAAAAACCACTTTCTTATCCATGTCATGATCTATTTTAGGTCCTGCATTTCGAATATCTCCAGCCATCAGTCGTAATGTACATGCATGTATGGTGCGGGTGTCGCGGGAAAGAATTTTGCACACGAAAAGCAGATCTGTAGGGCCTGTAACCCCCCTGTAACACAAAGCTTAGCATTGATTGTAGAGCAGTTTTCTACGTTTGATTATATTGACTATAATGTACAATCAATCTTAAAAATCAAGTGTGTGATTAAGCGTTAACTTTTGTGTTAGGGGACCCTAATATTAGCGTCCGTGAGGATTGCGAAAGGTGGCAAATATTACACAAAGTGCGCATCTCAAGTTAGAGTGAACTCCCCAAATTACCTTATTTTATCCTTATTCTTTAAAGCTCTTCTTTATATTCTTTTACATTTAACTTTAAGTGGGTTATTGTTGATCAACTTTGACAGGCTATTTAACATATTTGTTTAATACTTTTATTCTATCAACAGCAACAATGTTACTGTTTATTTCTTCTTATGTTTTATCTTTCAGTGTTAACGTAGACTTGCGATATGATATTTCGATTACGGATTTTATTGAGTGTACTAAAACTTATGCCGCTGCTGTCCAGCTCATGAAGGACAACCCAGGAACTTCATATTTTACTGACTTTAAACACAGGTAAGTGAGCTAATCCGGCAGAACTGCGGGAGCTGCAGGTATTTTTTATGGAGGGGGATGGAGGCAGAACGACGCATTTTTTTCCAATTCTTACAATGGGAAAAGTGTCATTTCGATATCATTGTGAAAGTTATTTTTTGTGTGAGGAAAAACGTAAGGTAAAAATGAAATAACGAATATCTTAATTAAACAAATTCCAAATGAGTACCTGTAACGCTCAGCGTTGCAGGAGCAATATTTTGTATCACATGAGTTTGATAACACAATAATGGGGGGGGGGTGTTTCACAAAGATTTAGGTTATGACCTATAATAATTCTAGAGTCGCACCTTCATGCCGACGCCTTCACGATATGAAACGCGCAATCTTATCGATCAATACGCAGTCCTCTACGCTTTTGGCATGATCTGACCAATTCGGTGATGTCTTTTATATCGCATGCATCTAGGCATTTAAGAATGACTCTTAAGTCATACTTAGCTCTTTGTGAAACATCCCCCCCCCCAGCAGATCTCTCTCTCTCTTTACAGTATCATGTCCATTCTTGGCGCCGAAGAACCCGATGTCACAATGGTGAAGTCTCGAATGCCTGTCTTTGTGAGACTCGCGAGAAAACCTGGCAAACATTAATTAAACAACTCAATTTGAAAATGAGTGCAAGCTCTAACTTCCAGCCGTCGAGGCCAACGACACTTTAATTAATTATGATATGTGTTCACCATGTGCACCTTTATAAAATGGCGGCAGTCATGTTTGCCTGAAACGCAGTGCATCGTGGGATTTTTCAAATTTTACCATCTTTTCAAGTTCACGTTACACAAATTAATGTCGGGACTTGTCATGTTTCTACGGTTTGTCAAATTTTCCTAAAATATCTTAAGAAAATTCATTTAAAAGCAACGTTTTTTATATATTCTTTTCCCTGTTCAATTGATACAGCAGAACAAAATAAAAAGTAAACATTTTACGAGCGTCCAGCGGGGGCTGCGATCCTGGGGGCCGGGGGCACAGTGCCCCCCCCCCCCCCCCATACACACACACTTTTTGAAGCACTGAAAAAGGGCCTTTTCTATGCAAGAAAAATGCCCAAAAACGAATGTGTACAGTGCATGTCCTTTTCATCGAAAGAGGTGTTTCCATAAGTGCTCTTTCTCGTATACGTGCCAATGTTTTTTTATGCTCCCTCATTGGCGTGTTCTGTGCCCTTTTTACATGAGAAGGACCCATTTAATGTATTAGCAAGTGCCCCTTTGCCTTCTTATAGGTGTCCTTTCTCGTATCAGTGCCCCCTTTTACCCGAGAAAAATGCCCCTTATACGAACGTGTCCTGTGGTCGCTTCGCTCCTTCACTTCGGATTTTTTTTCCAAAAATGTATACGCATGCTGCCCCCAGCGAAAATGTCTGCAGACGGCCATTTGTAAGCTAGTGCCCTTATTGAAAAAAATGATGCCCTTTTTCCCCAGTGCCTCCACTTTCAACTTCGCTCCGCCGCCTCTGGCGTCCAGTAAAAACGTTTAGACTTGAAAATAGATGTTTGAGATAAAGATTTGGCATTGGCTAGTCCGTTTCATTTTTATCTAAGACAAACGAGGTAAACTACAGAGAGTTCCTTTTCAAAGTATTGGACAATATTTTAAACCTGAATTATAAGTTGTATACAATGAAGGTCATTATTTCACCTTTATGTTCTTTCTGTATTGGAGAAAGTGAAACGATCGAACATTCCAAGTTCAAATACATTTTTTTTTTAATCAGTTCGGATAGAACTTAATATGTTTGACTTCTCATTGCTAACAGTAAAAAAAGTGTAATCCCTGGATTATTGTAAAAAAATCCTAATTTTTAAATAATTTTTTATTGCAAAAAAAATCGATCTATACTAGAAGATGTAAATCACTTACACCAATAATTTGTTATTGTATTGATTAATTTACTAGGTCATATAAAATGGAAAAGTTTATAGCAATTCGAAATATAAAAAAGATTGTCCACGTACGCAGGTGACGGGACGCGAAAATATTTTCCCACCGCCGCAGTTCCGGACCTCAATATCAATATCAGGACTTGCGTCTTCGGAATAAATTTGTGTACAAAACAAATGGAGAGTTGTCAACAAAATCAGCCATATTTGATGCACGTTTGCCAATTTGAGGATCCCCATAGAAAGTACAACAAGACTTTTCAAACGTCCATAACTTGCTTATTTCATAACCGATTTTGATGAAAATTGTTTTAAATTGTTCCTCTCATTTTACTCTTTCCAATAAGATTAATTTTCTCTTGGATTTTGGTTTCCTTTAATCGGCTAGCCTATAGGCTAGCCATAGCCTAGCCTAGCAATTCGTCTTGTCATTAATGGCAATTTGATAAGGGATTAAGAATTGGATCTAGATATATTCAAATTCAAATTCAAATTTATTTATTTCACTTCCATCAATTGTACATACATGAATTGTATACCATATATAAACATAAATTTTTGCATACGTTGCAAAAAAAAAATAAAATAATAATGATACATATGTTAACAGTTAGACAATTTGGGCAACACATTGTAGGTTTTAAATAAGTGTACTATTTTTCAATAGAAATTAAATTAAGATGGAAATGGAGGGACCCACTAAAAAGCAATGATTGTACAATGTGGGCCCCTCAAAACATAGATAACACAACAAATAACAAAATAGCAAAGTATAAATACAGATAATCAAATGAGAAAAAAATAAATAACTGAGAGGGAAATACTTACAAAATAAATACAAAGTTATCAAAAATATACAGTTAGATAAAGGACAAAACAACCCGTCCTAAAAATATCTACCCTTCCCCACCCCACCCCCTAGCCCCCCCCCCCCCAAAAAAAAAAAAAGAGAAGGAAAAAACGAAAAAAAAAAGGGGGGGAGAATGCCCTGAGAAGATGGATGGGTGTTGCTGTATGTAGATCGAACACATGCCGTCGTGGACTCAAGCAAACTGGATTCAATGATGTGTATAAAAGGAGAAAAAGTATATAAAATAACCTGGAAAGAATATAATGCACGAAAAATGTGATTGATGTCGTAGACAAATAACCGGTAGGAAGGCGGATAAGCGGACAGGAGAGGAGAAAATAGAGGAGAGGATAGACACAATAATGTATGAGGTTCAATAATGAGCACATCGGAGAAGGACTTGTGTCAGATTTTTTTAAATAAAAAAAGGATAATAATTATTTTATGTTTTAATTGTAGTCTTTAAAGTAATAATGATGACTTGACAGAGATGATGAATTAAACTTATATAGATCTAAGCCAAGTTAGGCCTATAAGAGTACCGGCAATTCTGCAATTTGGGGGTGCTGATTCATTCATGGCAACATGAACGACCACAATTTTGTAAAGATTAAGTCCACGCGCAGTCCTACTCTTATTCTGAAGATGCAAGTTATGTATATTCATATTGGGGTCCGGAACTGCGGTGGGAAAAATAATTTCGCTTTTGTGACATGGCCTTGTGGTTATCCCCACTGTTATGTAATTTCTTATAACATGTATTTTTTCAACTGTACTGAATTGAATGTATCTTGAAGTGACCAATAAAACATAATTTAAATAGAAATGCCACATTTGAGTTGTTACTTGTTTGTTGCTTTGAATCACTTTTCAGCAAAAAGATTGTGATATTGAATGAAAGCATGCTTGCCAACAACGATGAACGAAAAAGCCCGGCGAAAAAGCGGAACGACCGAGCAGTAGGCCTACTAGGCCTAGATAGAATGGGGCATTGGGAATACTGAACTTTATTTCGTTTCCGGACTAATGTACAGTCGGACTAACGAACCTTATTTCGTTTTCGGGCCAATGAACCTTCGGACTAACGAACCATCGGATTTACGAACATTCGGAATAACGAACACATCCTGGAATTAAAAATGGGTGTGTATTTTGGCAAAATATTAAATTTGGTCTTTTATGAAAGAAAGCACAGGGCCTCCGTGTAACACCAACTTAATAACATTCAAGACAAGACAAAAAACTGCCATCAACACTAAGAATCTTCGAGATGACTTAACAGCCGGTGGTGAGTGATAGTAGATGGGAGGTGAATATATCCACAATCATTATGGAAGGATTTGTGATTATCATCCCTCGTTGGTATCATCCCAATTTATATTTATGAACAGAATACTCTTTACATTCCCGAATTCGTATACGAAGTATTATAAAGGGAATGATATATTTTCTGCTCTTTAAATCATAATATAGCATAGCTCTTGTGGTTGGTAACCCCTTATTAACCCCCCTCTTTTATTATTCCAGAGGGATTTTACCTTTAATTGTCATGTTTTTGAGCCCCAGGGGGCACTTCCATTGATTGAGCTTGTTCTGCTCCGGTGCGCCCTTACACAGTAACCCTATTATCCACGCTTGAAATCTATAATTGCAAAGAACACATGGACCATGCGCAATGCAACGTTTTATACTCAGGTTTTTTTTTTTATCTCTTTACTTCTGAATCCGTTATTCACCTGACATTTTCTTAATTTTGGGCTTCATTATTTTTTAAATAATTATTGTGATGATTTGTTATGTTTATGTTCAATAGATTTGATTTTCTGTTCAGTTGCTTATCACCATGTTACTATTTGCATAATTTTAATTAGTCTGATTAAGTAGGCCCTAAAACTCATGCAGAATATGACAAGGGTGTTTCACAAAGATTTAAGGGTGGCTCAAAGTCATAATTGCCGACGCGTAAATGATATCAAACGCACACTCATTTCTTGAAACGGAGGATGCGCGAGAACTCTGAACATGATTTGACAAATGAGATTATAAAAATGCATGCAAATTGGAAATTTAGAGCGATTCGAAGTGCATTCAAACATGAAAGGTACTGGTTCGCAAATATGACAATGATCAGTTAAAATCACTTATTATGTTGATAGACGGAACATCTTTACTAATTGTATATTTTATTTAGCGTCTCAGATTGACAAAACACCTAAGCCAAATCAATGTTTACTCGTTGTTTTGCCCATGTTGTTTGTCATTGATCTTCCTTTTACTATGGTTTCAAGGCAGGATAAAGATAAAAGATGACAAGAAAGCTGTATTATTTCAAACATTTTTGTTTCTTTATCGTTTCCTAATCGTAAGTATGCATAATGTACATGTATTGAGTATTGAATTGTACAAGTTCTCTTTTTTTTCTCACTAGCTAAGAGATAGAACTACAAGTTAACTAGATTCCAAGTATATAAGCCAACTTACCAGTAGTTATAGGTGCCCATACATCTGGAATTAGTGCAAATAAGGAAAACAAAGGTCGAATCGTTGTATTGAAAATGATACCACTCGGTTAGTTTGATATGAACAGGCACCGAGGCAACGGCGGCGGATGCCAAAAAATTTAGGGGGGACGACCAAAATTTTTTGACAAGCAAAAAAAAAAGGTTATCAACCACAATTTAAGGGGGTGACGACAAAACGTTTTGACAAGCAATAAAAAAAAAAGGTTATCAACTAAAAATTTAGGGGGGATCGTCCCCCCACCTCAAATTTAGGAGGGGCAGGTCCCCCGCTCCCGCCGCCTATGCACCGAGGTCATCGGTTAGCTCATCTTTTATCTATATTTTGTACACACCTAGCTTTGCCTTGTTCTGTTCATCGTAATTTTGAAATACCTTGGCCTTGAGGTTTTCACCCGGGTTTTCATGCCCTTGCCATGCCTTGACCTTGAGGGTTTGACTGCAAAATCGATTGTTATGGAAACAGAGCACAGGGACACAAAATATACACTGTCCAATAAGAATGTATTTTAGAATCATTTCCTGTGGGTTTCAACCAGGGACTACAATGCTATTCTACGCAAGGGACAAGATGGGAAATGAGGAGAGGGTCACCATGCTTTTTAAATATGATTATGTGTGTGAGCGAGCGTAGCGAACGAGCGAGAGAAATCCCCCTTTACAAGATTTAAATTTAGCATTTAGATAACTTCGCAATATGCAAGTGAGTACAATGCGTAACGGAACATCGCATCAACCTCCGATACAAAAAAAATAGATATTACTTCTCTCATGTATGACGATTGATGACGATATATGCATCGCGATGAGGAAAAAATGGAACACTAAAAAAAGGGAAGAAATAAATAAAGGAAAAAAGTGAAACTTGGTATTTTGAACACATTATAACACTCATGAAAGGCCTACAACTTTTTCCAAATACTTGTTTCCGGGATCATCGCCCAACTGCATAATAAAGGGGAATGAAACCTTTGGAACAAATAGGCTTGTGTCGAAACAGAAAAATCAAAGAATAAGAACAAAGAAAGTTTAAGAAAAATCGGACAAATAATGAGAAAGTTATAAGCTTTTGAATATTGCAATCACTAATGCCATGGAGATCCTCCCATTTACAATGCGACAAGGATGTGTGATGTGACATGTGAACAACTTTGATGGAATATAAAATACCCCCAAAACAGTGGCGTAACTACGGGGGGCATGTCCCCCCCCCCCCCCCCCATCGGCTGGCCAAACAAAAAACCGGGAAAAGGAGAAAAGGAGGGAGAAAGGGAGAGAAACGTAGTGGGGAAAGAAATTATTGTTTATTATAATATTATATTATAATTATCCTTTAAATGTCCTTTTTTCTGATCTGAATATCAAAAATTTTCAGCTTGTGCTTCGCGCTCGCGTCATTTCGTTAGTGAAATACGCTAGGTCTTCGTGAATTCCTACAAACAAGCCTTAGAATGCCCCTCTTCATGTCTGAATTTCCAAAATTTTCAGCTCGCGTTTCGCACTCGCAATATTTGATTAGTAAGATGCGTATGATAATCATGATTACAATGATTACAAAAAGTGCTTTATGTGTTTCGATGTAACACAATCAGCATGCGCTTGGCACTCGCATTAGATGACTATGGTGAGATATGTGTACTCTTAATGGATTCCTTAAAAAATAGTCCTTAAAATGTCCCTGTTTGGGTTCAGCTCGCGCTTCGCGCTCGCACTGTTTGTTTTGCGAGACAGGTACGTATCATGATTACAAAAATTTGCCATAATGTCCCTTTTTAGGTCTGAATATCAAAAAATTTCAGCTCGCGCTTCGCGCTCGCATTATGTGATCAGTGAGATACATATCCATTTAATGGCACTGTCCTTAAAATGTCTCTATTAGGTCAGTTTAAGTCAGTATACCTGGCAACTGAGCGCGCGCGCTCACTAATGACTCAAAATTTGTTCGGGTGCCCCCCCCCCCCCCAATGCCGTGACCCATGGTACGCCACTGCCCCAAAATGTATCTTTTTGCTCTTTCTTATGGTGATACAAACTCTTTATCCTTGATTTATTTCTTTTAAATCTGTATTACATGCCCTCCTATAGAAAAAACACATGATCTACTGATAGATGCGATAAAAGAGGCAGTTTAAGTGAAATATATATTAAAGTAATGGGAGAGTTGTTCACAGGCGACATCACACATCTTTGTCGCATCGCCAATGTGAGGATTTCCATAGCATTAGTGATCGCAATATTCAAATGCTCATAACTTTCTCATTATTTGTCCGATTTCTCTCAAATTTTCGTTGATCTGTTTCTTTGATTTTTCCGTTTTCACACAAGCTATCTTGTTCCAAAGGTTTCATTCTCCTTTAATAACCATTTTCCTCGTGTTTGTAGTCAGCTTCCTCCGCTTGACACTCTACCCTACACTCTTTCTTACCTGCATCACAGCCACCCCTAGAGTCAAGGGAAGCCTATCAGGTTCATCAAGAAATGCGCAAGCTCAATGCTTCCAGATCCTGTCATCATGATGATGTACCTGTCAGACTCATTTCTGAATTTGCCCCGGAATTAGCTGAACCACCGGCCATGATCTTCAATAGTAGTCTGGAGTCTGGCATCTTCCCTGGTTGTTGGAAGAACTCTGACATTGTCCCTATTCCCAAGACTATCCCCTGTAACTCTCTTGATCTTTTAAGACCCATATCTCTTACCCCCACCTTTGTGGTTATGATTCTGATGTTCTCTTTATTTCTATGGTTGCTTTTATTTCTGTAGTTATCTTTATTTCTAGAGTTTTCTTATATATTTTTTTATTTGCGCCTATTTCTGAACGATGACATTCATCTGTAAAATATACTGCTATTTCAATTACGATATTCTTTTTCTGAATGAGTCTTATATTTCTAAAATCTGTTATCTATATATGATTGACAAGATTTATTTTTTTAGTTGTCTTTTATTTCTCAATTTCTGGTTAAACACTTTTATTTCTGACTTATGAACTATTCGTCCGAAGTAATGTATTCATTTCTGAATGTTATACATGTATATTGCCCCGATTCATCACCACCGCCGCGTTAACTATCGTCTTCATGGCCCCATCATTAACCACCACTAACACAATCCTTTTTAGTTTACTCTTCCAAGATATGGGGCCTGTTTCATTAAGACTTAAAACTAAGGTAACGTTGCCATTATGGCAACTAACATGGAAACCTTGATTCTGATTGGCTGCTGGGTCCTGTTACCATGGTATTAGCCATAAAGGCAAAGTTACAACAGTTACAAGTCCTCCATGGAACGGGCCCCTTATACATGTAACTCGAAGTTTTGTTGGGTAGACATAACCTTTAACTGTTGCCTAATTTACAAAGCATTAATGTTCACATCCTGGCCAGTATGTAAATGAGGGAGTCGGTGATGTCATACTATTTTTTTTGTGTGTATTTTATCAATACTTTCATTTTTCTACATTTTGATAATAAATATCTATTGTGATTTACACGATCTAAAAAATAAAAATGATTTTCCAAAAGGACTCAATCCATGTTATATTCCATATTCGAATTCATTGCGGCTCACTCATTTGCATACTGTCCAGGGCCCCGTCTTACAAAGAGTTGCGATTGATCCGATCAATTGTTATTGTTCAGAATATATGTAACAAGTGTCGATCTAAATGCAAATCAATAACTGAATGAAAAAAAAAACACATCCATCTCCGCCCCTGATAATTTTTATTTTTTTCTCATTCTCTAATCTCTGTAGAAAGTAATTAATTCAACACCATATTCTGAAGTTTGGTTTAACTCAAACCATGGTCTTAGTCTGTGCTAAAATTATGAGAAACTGAAAATGTCGTAATTTTATTTACATGGTACACTTCTTAAGATATGACTACTGTGACCTTTTCCAATTCTTTAGTGGTAGAGAATCCTTTTTTTATCCTTTCGAGACAGTTAAATAGGATATATAGTCAAAATAATGAGCTGATAAACTGACCCTCTACTGTTAAAGATTTATGTCACCATTGGCTTTCCATAGTCAAACCAAAACTTTAAACAGAGTTTGAATTAAACCCGAGTTCAGAATATATGAAACTATAACACAATGAAAACAGTCATTATTGTCTTCTATACACTTGCAAAGTTGATGCATTAATTTCCGGGTGAAAAAAAAAGAAATACTATTGGGTGATTAATTCACTTCAAAAAATATTTATTGATATGGATGGAACGTGGAATACATTCTGAGCGAAATAACAACTGGCAAGTAACACACACTCACGATGTAAACAGAACATTCCTTTCTCAAATTTAAAAACAAGTATAGGAACCTCTGAAAAATAGAATTTGCATTGTATAGCTCACTGCACAGTATTTCAAAACGGTATATTTTTAATTTGTCCAATGCCAACTCGTCCAACTGCCAAATCGTCTGCTATAATTTTGGTCTACCATCAGTTCGTCCAATATCCACATGGCCTAATTGGATAAGTGTTAATTAATTGGGCGAAATGAATGAAAAGGAGATGGGTATGAGATCAACTGGTTATTAGACGAAATGGTCAGAGACGAACTGGTGATTTGACGAGGTGACGATTGGACCAAATGGTTGTTGGGCGAATAGATGGACGGAATGGCATTAAGCAAAATGTAGGTAGACCATGTGGTAAGTGATCGAGTTGGCAGTAGACAAATTGGCAATTTACCAATTTAAACTAACATTTCATTTTATCATTTCTGAACAAAATGTACATGTCATCATTTCTTAAGAAAATATACATGACATCCGTGTATTTGGATCAAAAGTGTAGTCTTGAAGTAAAGTCGATGCTACAAATGTATTAAATCCATGTAAAAAAATAAACACTGAATTGCTTTCAGTCTATCTTGGTCAATAAGGACCAAGGACCCTACCCCCCCCCCCCCTCACCTCTGAACCCTAAAACAGATTTTAATCTGTTCATTATGGACTTTATTAATAATTATTATGGATACCAAATGTTATGTTATATCTAAAAATGTAATATAACAAGTGGTATAAACTCATACTCATTCAAAATCCACCATAAATGTTCATAGAGGATTCTATTCTCCAAAACAAATATTTCATATTGGATAGCGAATGACGGGACTAGTGCATACCAGTATTATAGAAGCTTTTATTTTTAGTCTAGGGCACGAAAATAGAGGAGCAAGAATACTTAAAAAAACAATAAACGTAGAGGGCGATAACACTTTGCAAATATGCAAGGGAACATGGCGACCAAGTTTATTACATCGGTATATTGCTTACAATATCAAGTTGATATTAAAATTATCTGGTTCACCTTTACGGTGGATTTTTTTTATTAGCAATATGAAATACATGTATTTTGTTTCTCGTGAAATTCGGAATTCATTTCATATCTCAAGAAAATACTTATTCATGAAAGAAAATATTAACCAGGAACCACACGCGAAGATAATAAAACGAATAAGAATATATACCCATGTATAGATGTGCATATTCATGTAGGAAGACTTTTTTTTCTTTGAATAACCAATACATTAAGAATATTTACGATGTCATTTTCTCCATCAGAGATTTGAAATACATCAAAATTGAATAAAGTCGAGAGAGAATCTGATTTAGAAACACAATTACTATAAACCTAATTAGATTTAAAATCTGGTTTTGTATTCATTATGTCAAATTTGGATTTTTTTTTTTCTACCTCTGACTCGTGCACATGACTTTCGAGTCCCTGCATAAGATGAATCATTTCTATTCAGCAAAAATAAAAAAATAAATAAACAAAATGATAATAAAATAAGTGCACCCTAAAAGAAATAAAATATGAAAATAGCGGTGACAAAAGCTGTCGTATACAGAGCGTAATGGTTCATTTTCATTAAAAAAAAAACATGTACCTTAACAAATAAAGTCTAGCTCTCTGGAGCATGTCACTAAGATAATGTACAAAGATAATTTTAAATGAAATCGAAAACCACGACAAATTTCAATAACCAATCTAGACTTACTAATTAACGTAATAATTTTGATATTTTAAGTAAAAATTTCCATAAATTATGAAGCAGAAAATAACACACAAATTATACTGAAGTGTACAAGAAAGACAATTGATTCACGAGGAAGCGATCAGCAGAATTAAAAAAAAAATACTGCATCATCGAGCAATTATCAAATTTGCCATTTTATCAAGATGAAAGTTATAGTGCGGCACAACAAACAACATGTCAAACCACTAATGAAGAAGAAGGGGGTACAAATTTCATTTTGCTTGCCGGTGTCGGAACTCCTCTTTCTCGGCGGAAGGGTGCACGTCACACCCATGCAGTTCACCCCAGGCTACTGTTTGATTTACTGTAATGTATACCATTTTTTTACTGGAAATATAATATTCATAAGATCACTCCTGCACGTTCCGTAGAACCAAACCTGGTGCCCTCGCAAGGAGGGAGTTTTCTATATACGAAGTGCAGAGATGAAGAACGTATGTGGAAAACTCGGCATCAGCTTCTTTCATCTTCTTTCACTTTCAATTAACGTTATTTGCAATTAATTAAACATCATGAAATACGCTAAAAATTAATTTCATGAAAGAGGACTTTATCACATGAAGAAAGATACCACAAAGCTCACTGTAAATTAAATACTAATGCGATCACTACAACGACGACGGCAATTTCCACTGCAAATTCAACTTCTTATTCTTTACCACTTGGTGTATTTGATAAGCTTACACTGCAAAAATGCTGTTTAACATTTTAAGCACGTTGTTTAAGCCAATCACTCTAACAAATATTGTTAAAATTTTGAAACAAGTTGTTTAAAAGGTATAAACAATTACAAAAAAGTTTAAGCAACTTGTTGTGAAAGTAACAAACTTAATTTTTTTTTTTTACTATAGGCCTATATGTATACAGACAAGCCAAAAAGCCCAAATAATAATAAGAATAACAATGATAATGACAGTCATTATAATGATAACGATAATAATAATGTAGGAGCTGTATTTTATATTTTATTAGCTCTAAGTATACGCGGGTTCTTCCAACACAGAACAAGAACAGATGGAGAGGTATAGATGTTGCTGGTTTGAAGGTCTGTGCTCAACTGCCTGAGCTTGGCAGGGCATAATTAATTCTTCATTTCCTCTCTAGGCTTTCTTTACACAAGGTACTAGATTTTAATACATATTCAAATTAACTTGGAGGATGACAATAACAGAAGTAACGCATCATCCTGAATAAGAACCAATCACACATAAGGAGTCTTACAACATAAATATTCATGATTCAGTCAACCAAGAGAGAGGAGGGGAGTAATTTATTAACATAGCTGAGAGGACCAAGATATAAAGGGATTTGAAAACAAAATGAATGATCAAGTGTGGGGTGCAAGGGATGACGGATGGATGAGGATAACAAAGGAGATGGGGATAACAAAGATAAATGAGGATAAAAGGCAAGAATGCTGATGGAGACTGAAGAAAAGGGGAGAGTAAATTAGGGTTATTTTGGAGTAGAGCAATGTCCTGAAAATGAGAGAGGGGTTAAAGAACTCTGGCTTAAAAGTAATGAACTTGTAACCAAAACAAAAATGAACAAACAAAACTGCAATAACCTTGAATAATGTACAAACTAGTTCCCTACATAATATTCCTTTCTCCAAATAAAATGTCCTCATTTTAGGATCTCAAATCAAATTTTAAGTAAACATGGTCATGTATAAACTATAAAATAAAAGTACATAGAAAATGATTTTCAAATCTGTAAATCAATCATATGACAATATTCCATCAGAATCTTCAAGTCATGATGGACACAACAAATCATTTAATGATAAATTTAGATCCTATCAAGCTAAAATCAAATAAGATCCTTGTTCTATGCCTGGACCTATTCAAACTAATAACTTTTTTTCTTTTTCTGTTTGTATATTTCTCTCATAAACGTTTCATCAACCAAAAATACAACATTTTGACATGACAAACTTGTCCGTAATAGTACTATTTTTTTTCAAATTTCAGTAAAAAATAATCATGCAATCAATTTCTTCCTTTTTCTAAGAATATTAAAATCCTGTCTCAGATATGTGCATACATGTATGATATATATTTTCATTGAATGTCATTTTTTGAAAACATTACACAAAATAAGTGGGCAAATAAATTATCAAAGGTAAATGATTTTCATGATAAAACGGGATTCCAATCTTAAATCAATTATAATTTTTTTTTTTTTCAATTTTGTATTCAACATTAAGGCAAAGTCCATGAGAATCTCATATAACATATACTCAAACATATGACTATTCTCCTTTAACAAGTTCCAATTTTATCAAAATAAACAAAGTTTTGTATGTGAATGAAACTCTGTTAAAATATATATGAATATAATTTGAAATATCGCAATCACATAATTGTTCACATGTGGTCAAATGAAAATTAAATATCACCTCGTGCGGTTTGGTACTCTAGCATATACACATGATTGAGTCTTTTCTCTTTATATATATATTATTATATATATATATATATATATATATATATATATATATATATATATTTGTTTTTTCTCCATTCACCTCTTTTAGATTTACCTCATTTGCTTATTTACATGTATACTATGGTTTCTTCATAATACACCCCCTCTCTTCTATATTTGCTTTTACCTTTTTAGGCAATTTGCTTCCTCTTTTTCACATATACAGGTTTTTTTTTTTTTTTTTTTTTTTTTTTTTCCTACTATATAGTCTTATGTTTTTTTTCCCGTCACACCTAGCGGATTACAATATCAGTTACACCATATGTGTATTTATATATTTTTTCATATACATTTCTTTTTTGGATATATTTATATACATATCACTTATAGATACATATTTACACTTACCTTCTTCTCTTAGTTTGTTTAATGCTTTATCATATATACTTATATGTCTTTTGCACATTATCAGTTGTTCCCCATTCTTTTTCTTTTTTTTCCCCCACTCTTATGCACCAGTTTATTAAGCCTTTCTTTGTAACCTGTTTGACCCACCTCTCACTAATTCTCTTGTTTTTCATCCCATTATCACTGTTTTGTTCCAGATCCTGTTTGATGTTGCCTGCCTCATTATTTTAATCCCTCTTGGCTTGAGGTCTTTTACTGGCCTTACTTACACTAACTTCCCTTTGTGTCTGCCTACTCCTTTTCTTTAATCCCCTTCACTAACCTGATTGGTCTTCTCTACTCACTAATGCCCCTTTTGTCTCCTTGTTTCTAGAGTTGCTGTAGCTTGTTTGTGGTCTATATTATGGTTGTTCCACTTTATATGTTTGTCATTTTGCCTCCGACGAAGATTCTGCTAGGATCGAAAGCTTAGGCCCCTTTTTGACTTTCTTTTCTCTTTTCCGTAAATCTTTGTGGGCTTTAAATGCATTTGTCTTTTTTGAATTACATCTTTCATATCAATACAAATATAATTTCTTATAACTCTACTTCGAACTTGGTCAACAACACATTTCTTCCTCACTAGGTCTTGTAGAGTAGTCATAATATAATCATAGACCTAAATACTACTGATCTCTGTATCAAGTATAGAGTCATTCTTCACCTTTTGTAAGACAAGGAATACACTATTAACAATAATTGATCAATTTGGTAGATCAGTTTGTAGTATTAACCAAAGGCATCTCTGTATTAATGCATACGCATATCGGTGAGCTACACCATTTTGTAATATATATATATACATTTGAATTATTCAAAAAATTTCAAATCTCTTTGTCAAAATTTGTCAAAATTGAATATATATATATATATATTTTTACAAGATAAAGAATATCCAATTTGATTTTTTGGGGGGGAATTTCGGCATCAAATGTAAATATAAATTATTAATTCACACGAAAGTAACGTTATAAAAAATACATATCAATATTAAATGTTAAATCTCAATAAACATGTAATGTATCACAAACATATGTATAATAGTGTCCATATCACTCATGAAGACGTTGACTATCAGTTCATATCACTTGGGTGCAGGTAAGTGTCCATACTGAGTTTATGAAGATCAGTTTTTAAATCATTTCTATTTCACTTCCCCTGCTTCCAATTTCAATTTTTGTCTCAAAACGTCCATGTCGCTAGATTTTTCTTCATCGAATATCATCTGCTATAAATAAGTTCATAATTTCTCTGTTGTCAAGGATGAGTTCATATCAATATCAATCATAATTTTCTGCTGTCGTCAACAAGAAGTTTATATAAAGTCATATTTCTCTGCTCTGTCGATGAGATATAAATTAATTTCCTAGACGGAGCTGTGCATTGTCTTGATTCTTGAATTTGTCGACATTTATCATAAATTTTATATGTCAATGATTATCATATATTCAAACTTGTCATTTTTGGGATGCATCTAATCTCTTAGGTTTATGAACGCTACGTCCTGAACGCGCTTTGTAGACCGTCGACTGTCGCGAAACTTCGGAAGTTGCGGGTCGATCTACTCTCATTTGGGATGATGCTCGAAAAGGCGGAGGAGGAATGTGATGTGCCTTGGTTTGGTTTGGTACCGTCTGGCGTGATGTTCTTCTGGACGATGATTGGGGTCCAGACGATGTGGGCCTCTGTTGTGGAGTAATCTCTTCTGTTCCTCGTCGTGGATCATCATGTTTTGAGCTTGAGGGTTGCTCAAAGTTGTCTGGCATGGGCCTCTGGGATTGAGTTTCGCTTTGCTGGAAGGTTGGCCAAAATCATCTTCTCCTTGACGTGGTAGGGATTGGACTGGTCTCTGCTGCTGGTTAGACTCATTTGACCATGAAGGTTGGTCAAAGTTGTCTTCCCCTCGATGTGGTATGGATTGGTCTGGTTGTTGATGGACATTCTCTGATCTCTGCAAGCGGCTTGGCTCGTTTGACCTTGATGGTAGGTCAAATTCACCTTGCCTCTGAAGTAGGAAGTTTTCATCATGGTTAGAATGAAGAGAGGATGTGCCTGGTCTTTGCTGTTGGTCAGGTTTTTCTGGAATCTGACGTAAGTGAGATTGGTCAGACACAGATGTGGGGATGTTGCTTCTTCCTCTGAGAGTGACCATTCTATACTGAATGATTCCTGTGGTTTGGATTTGTGTGGTCGAAGAGATGGAGTCTCAGTTGTTATCGGTTGGGTAGAAGACCGTGGTCGTCGGAGTGAAGTTCTGGAACGAAACATTTTCAATCTGTTGTGGTGTACAACTTTTGTCTTCTTCTCATCATGAATATCAGATATCTTGTAATTTAGTCCATCATGTGAGGAAGATATTATTTCAAAGGGGCCTTTCCAGTTTGGTTCAAGCTTGTTTCTGGAATTAACTGGATCGTGTAGCCATACTAGATCTCCAGTACTGTACTTGGTCAGTCGTAGTTTACGATCGTCGTCATCTTTCTGCATTTGTTGAGCTTGAGATGTTTGTTGTTGAGCATGAGTGAATGCTTTCTTCAATCGGCTCTGCAGATTGGTCACATACTCTTGTGGTGATGAGTATGACGGAGGAGGAATAGGAAAGGTTACATTCAGTGGTATCCTTGCTTCTCTACCATGTAGGATGTAATATGGTGACAATCTCGTACTTGAATGGATGCTGCTGTTGTATGCAAGTTGGACTTGGGATATATGGGCATCCCATTCTCCACCATTGTCAGCAAGGAATTTGGCTAACTGTTCCTTGATTACTATTTTGGCTCTTTCAACTAGGCCCGCTCCTTGGGGATGATATGGAGATGATCGTGTATTTTTTATGCCAAGTTTTTTGCATAGGTTTTGTATTAGTCTTGACTCAAATTGTCTTCCCTGATCTGTGTGGAGGATTTCTGGTACACCATGTTCTTTGATGTAGTCCTCGAAGAAATGTTTAGCTATGGTTGGTGCTGTCTGATCTTTCATTGGGTATATGTTTGTGTACTTGCTGAAATGATCTACAACTACCAGTATATATCGGAAGCCTTTTCTGGAAGTTGGGAGCTCTGCAACGTCGGCAAATACTTTCTGGAGAGGACGCTCTGTGGTGATATTGTGAAGAGGTGCTCGGTACTTGGGATTTGGCAATCGCATCGACTCGCATGCTGCACAAGTCTGGCAATAGTTCACAATATTTCTGTGCATAAATGGCCAATAACAAGTGTATTTGGCCCTTTGACATGTTTGAAGTGTTCTTCGGGTACCAAAATGTCCGGCAGCTGGATCACCATGTAGTTGGTTGAGAACCGTTGAGACCATGGAGTGCGGTACTACTGCTTGGAATGTAGCTTCACCAAGATTATTTTGTATCCGGCGATAGAGGATGCCATTGACGATGGTTAGGCGATGATAGTTCCATAAGTACCGTCTCATACCGGGAGTTTCTCTGCGTATTTCTCTGGTTGTGGGTTGGTAACCATCAGTAAAATATCTAACTACTGCCTGTATATCTTTGTCTTGTTGTTGATGTAGGCGTAACTCATTATCTTGCCCTGAAAGACTGAAGTTTTTGGGGGTGTCAGTAGATTCAGCTTCAGTTGGTACTTTAGGTGGTGCAGGCATAGGTTTGTCATTGGTCCGGCTTTCTTTACTCATGGCTTGACGAGAGGCTGAACGAGTCTGTACCATGTTACATGTATGCTCTGCTTGGTTGGTAACTTCAGTTGGTCTTGGGCTGTCTTCTAGTACATCTACCAGGTTAACGCTCTGCTCAGAGGATGGTGGTCGTCGGGATAAGGCATCTGCATGGCTATTTTGCCGGCCTTTCCGGTGTTTGATTTGGAAAGTGTGTGCACTGAGTTCGACTATCCATCTGGCTCGACGACCTGAAACATCGTCTTGAATTGGTACTCTGTTGTAGCCAAGGATTGGTTGGTGATCTGTGAAGATAGTGAACTCTTGTCCTCGCAGGTAGTGTCGAAAATGGCGGACGGATGTAACAATAGCCCATAACTCTCGGTCGTAAGTTGACCATTTCTGTTGGGTGTTATTAAGCAGTTGACTGAAGTAGGCGACTACTCGTTCTTTTCCATTCTGAACCTGGGAGAGTATGGCACCTATGGCAGTGAGAGAGGCGTCTGTGGATAGAATGAAGTCAGTTGAGAAATCTGGATATGCCAGTAGAGGCGGATTGGTGAGAGCTCTTCTCAGTGTATCGAAGGAATCTTCACACTCTTCTGTCCAGGTGAACTTTGTTCCTTTGTGGGTGAGCTTGGTCAGTGGAGAGGCGATCTTTGAGAAATCTTTGATGAATCGGCGATAGAAGGAGGCTAGTCCAAGGAAGGATCTTACATTGGTAGGGTTCTTTGGTCTTGGCCAAGATGCTACTTTGTTGATGTTGTTGGGGTCAGGAAGTACACCATTAGCATTGATGACGTAACCCAGGTATGTAACTTCCTTACAAAAGAACTGACACTTAGATGGCTTGAGTTTAAGTCCGGCTTCTCTGAAGCGTTGGAGTACTTCATGGAGATTGAGTAGGTGTTCGTCAAATGTCTATCCCAGTAAAATGCAATCATCTAAGTAGATTAAGCAAGTAGACCAGTGGAGACCGTGGAGTACTGCTTCCATCAGGCGTTGGAACGTCATCGGGGCATTGACTAGACCGAAGGGCATAACATTGAAATGATACAGCCCTGTACCTGTTGTGAATGCTGTCTTTTCCTTATCATCAGAATTGAGTGGAATCTGCCAGTAACCACTAGATAAGTCCATGACAGAGAAGTAGGTTGAGGATGATAGTGCATCAATGGAATCATCTTGCCTTGGGATTGGGTGTGAGTCTTTTACAGTCACTGCGTTTAAGGCACTGAAATCTACACAGAATCTGAGCGTATTGTCTTTCTTCTTAACCATTACTATGGGGCTTGCCCAGGGGCTATGACTTTCTTCAATTATTCCTCTGCGCAGTAGATCATCCACTTGTGACTGGATTTCCATTCGCATGGCTGGTGAGGTCCGGTATGCTCGTTTCTGGATTGGTACCTCGGTCATTGTGTTGATGTGATGGTAGGAGGAGTCAGTCTGGCCAATATCATCAGATGACGAACTGAAAACATCATCATATTTGGAGAGTAGTTGCTCTGCTTTCTCTCTTTGACTTGGAGTCATATCTGAAGTAGGGAGCATGGATGCAACTTTAAGTGATGGTTCGGGTGTTTGTGTACTTGCAACAATACTATCTACCATCTCGTACTCTTCTTGAATTTCACCCGTCATAGAGTAAAACTGGCCAAGATTGGTGTCGGCTGGTATCTCGACAGCATATTGTGATGGGTTGATGAGTCGAATGAGGATGAGACCGTCCTGAGGTCTAGATAGACTTCTATCACTTGCAACTTGTAGATGTGATTGAAATTCAGGTTCAAAGATACCATCATAGTTGGTGGGGATGACATCGGCTTGTGTCGATACCAATCTTCCATTTACATGTGTCTCGCATGAAGGAGGGATGACTGCTTTTCCCACTAGACACACATTACACTTCAACGGGGTTTGGTATTGGTGCTTGTTCACAAGAGGTGTATTCACTCCTGGCATGCTGAAGGTTGTCGTGGAGATTGAGGCGTCGTACTTCCAAAAGAAGTCCCATCCAATCATGACCTGGTGTGAAATGTTTCTGGCGACAACAAAGGTGTGCTGTCCTGTGGTGTTCTCTAGATGTAAGGATGCCTCAACAGTGCCCAGGATGTCTAAGGGGTTTTTCGTTACTGAAGTAGCTGTCATGGCTGACTTGGTGAGAGGACTCCTATGATGTTTTGGGATAGATTCCCAAAAGTCACTGTTACTGAGCAAAGTGTAGGAACCACAGTCTACGTAAGCTAATACATAGGTATTTTCTAAGATGATTGGGATGTAGGGTGGTATTTGCTCACTTGATGGATCATGGCGTCTGTTGGTTTGGGCCGTTGACGTAGCAGCAGATGACTGGCCCTCATCATCAACTAGTAGAAGTTTTTCGGCCTTGAGTCTGCAAATTGGACATGACGACTAGGGCGAACATTCTCTTGGGGTTGTCTGTCACCTCTTCTTGGGGAGTATCGGCGGTTGTCATATCTGTCGCTTGCATTGCCATACCCTTGAGAATATCTACTCAGAAAATGTTCATTGGTTTGGCGTTGATGTTGGTAGGGGTGGGTATGAGGACTTGGGGATCTGCGGCGATATTCTGGTCGTGGACTTGGCGATCGAGATCGTTGATCCTGTCTGTGCTGACGGGAATATCTAGCTTGGGGACTAGATGGAGGATGATGGTGATTCTGTCGGTAGTCATCCTTTGATGTAAACCTTGGCATAGGACTTGGTGATCTATACCAGCTCATACTCTGTCTATCGGACGGCCTGGGTGTGTAGTGTTGGGAGTATCTTGAACGATGGTTTGGTGAGGCAGGGCAGTTGTCTCTGGGACTGGAAAATCTCTGAGTGTGTTTAGTCTGCTCATCACTTGGCTTGCTGTGATCTTGTGAAAAGTTCAGTTCCTCAAATTTTCTTTCCAGTTCATCTAATCGCTTTATGACTTGGAGATAGACGATATCTTGCTTAGGCGTTACTTCTGATGATGCTATGGTGGCGTTTGTTGTTGGAGAAGGTTGCTCGCTTGCTCTTTCTACTCTAAGGGCAATGTTCAGTGCATCAGATAGTGTGGTTCCACCCATCTCGTGAATCTTGACTTGTAGCTTTGGGTCAACTCCAGCGAGAAATCTCCTAAATGCTTCACCATCTTTCGCTTCAGCATCGTATTTGGGGAAAGCTTCTCCTACCATTGTAATGATGGCTGATGAGTAAACTTCAAGTGGCTCATTTGGTAGTCGCTTTCTTGCAGTAATACATGATCTGAAGGACTGCATATACTGAGTTCTACCAAAGACTTGGGAGAGTTTGTCTCTGATTTTGGCAAAGTCTTTCTTTTCCGATTCAGGGAGACCTTCCCACATGATGAAAGCTGGTCCAGATAATCGTGATGGCAATAGTATGTTGGGGATAAATTCAGTTGCCAGTTCAAAACGTTTTATCCACTGGTGAAAGTCTTTACCCTCTTCACCAGAGAAAATTTCGGGTAAATCCATTCTAAACGTACTCATTGCAAATGAGCACAATGTTCTGACTGCTATGAATTAATTATAGTATTCAAAACAGTGATAGGTTAATGTGGCTATAAATATCTCAAGATGTAGGGAGAATTGTCTAATACACAGCAACCATGTTGAAAAAAAAATTGAGGTAAGCTGATTCAAATAGTGCAGATACAGCTGACAAATTTAAGCAGATAGCTTATGTAACTGTCATACAACCAACTGCAAAATGAAGTAGGGTGTAGCTACCTTCTATATGAAATAATGTATAGCAAACTGCAAAATGAAACAGGCTGGCATAAACCAGCAGACATGCAATTTAAAATTTGCTGTATCAATGAGCACATAAAAGGACTATAACATGTATCAGCTAATATCGACATACCAAATTTGAAGGAGGGTGTTGAATGAAGATGCAGACTATCAGCCTAAGTTTGAGAAATTGCTCACCGAAGTAGATGAAGGGAGATTTATATCTAAGGCTTGCCAAGCTGATCAAGAAGAAGAGCGAATCACTAGAAGAAGGATGCTTTGCTTAGCTTTACTAGCTTTCTTCGAAGAAGGGAGATTCACAATTTCTTGCTCGAAGAATAATTCTGTCTGCAAAACTTGTCTGTTGAGTTGGAGTACCGTTGCCACCAGTTGTAGGAGCTGTATTGGTAATAATGATCATAATTATGATAATAATAATAATGGTGATGATGACGCTTATGTAGGATTTGATTTTGATTGATAACAGTAATTCTGCCCCGTCAAAACTGTTGTATTATCACGTCGGATATACAGTATACTGCCCTCCGCTATATACATAGACATACTATGTCAATTTTGGGGAAGTAATATACATTAATCATATGGGGCATAGGTCCTTCACACCGACTGTGTGCGAGATGGCTGGCTGTAGATGGAGAAACAAAAAGCCTTTAAAAAATCCAAACGATTTCAGCTTTCTAGCCAAACGCCTGCAACAGGGTTCAGCTTGAAAGATGACGTACGTGACACACGAATTTAATTGGCAGCGGTCCACCAATAGGCCTAATCGTTGGATACAGTATCGATTGTAATGCTATTATAACAGTACATCAAAACTCAAGAATATCTTCGAGGTTACAACCCTGCCGAGAAAAATCCTCTCATGCACATGCACAGGGATGCATGTCTCTTAAAAAAAGAAGTAAAACAACGAAATGTCTTCGGTACCAACCCACGGTGCACCGGCAAGCCATCTAGATTATCATGATCATCATAAGCAGATGCTTTGGTTGTCGAGCGGGCTGTCGAAACAATAAATGTTTGCTCTGGAAATCCCATCAAGATATTTGAAGAATCAAGAGATCATTTTCCTATTTAAAAAATCACCTATAATGGTTTAACTTTGTTTAAAATATTTTTTTAATGAGCATTTAAGTGAATCTCGTCTAATACCAGAGAACATGTAAAGGTGATTAAAAACACATCACAGATTTAGTTCGTACAATCTAATGTTCACTCTTGGTCTTGCCTTTCGCTAGAGTCTTTGGTTCTTCGTCTAACGCGGAGATGATTACAGTACCGCGATTCGTCACGACTACACCTGTTGGTTTTTTGCATTCGAGATCCGCCCAATCCATCTCCACCATGTTGCTGCTGTTAAAGACAACGTACCCACTTTTATTGCCAACCCTACTTAGTACCATCATCGTATTCTTCTGGCCACAGTACACACCCATTGGAATTGCATCGGCTTTGATGAGAGTTTTGACATCATACACTTGCTGAGCCTCAGGTTCCGGGTTTTCCTTCTCTATCACAAGTACCTTCTCTTTTCCATCCATAGAGCCGGTTATACAAATGTAGCATTCGTTGTTTCCGACTTTGTATGGACAAAACTTGTCAGGTAATTGGATTTCATCGTGGGGTTCCAGAGTGTCGAGTGTAAACCTGTGAAGGCAACGCTTGGTTCCAGCGTCACATACGTATAGCCAATCTGTATCTCGGGTAATTCCTTGTGGCATTGCACCTTCATACAGTTCGATCATGACGTCAGGTTGTTGGTGCTGAAATTTATAGAGTAGATATTTGGAATTGATTTCAACAACAGCGACGATGCAGTCCTTGCTAATATATGCAACATCGAAGATGTGGCCGTTACAGAGGATTGGTGCTACCCCGGGAACCTCAGTACCATTGCAGTCATATCGAAAGATCTTATCAGCTTTCCCAACCACGATCTCACCCCCATAAGGAGAACGTGCTACACACCTTGATCCATATTTCATCTTAAAGAAATCGTGTCTACCGTCTTCTTTATAACAGGCTCGTCCTGGCGGTTGAGAACTTTCACACGGGGAAGGTCGATCCATGCCGTTTGCACACTGAGAACGTCCTGAGGATTTCATTACTCCTCTAAGTGGTGTCTGCTTTGTGCCGGTATTCTGTAGTCCGGGTATATCATTTACTTCGTTAGAAGCTTCTCTTGGAGTACCCGTACCGTTACTATTTGAACTCTGCTTCCTATCGTATGCTTCCTGACAAACTTGGCTGTTAGAGGATCGGGTAGAGTCTAGGTTTCGGGTTTGATCTGACTGTGTCTCAATCATCTGCATTACACTTATGTCACTAGATTGTTTGTTTGAAGCTGCCGTGACCTCCGGCTTAGAACGCACATTTTGTTGATTGCCTTCCATTGCATCTTGACTACATATTTTGTTTTGCTTGTTCGAAAGGTTCGACTGAGATCTTTTCACACCCATGCCTTTCACCCCATCAGAGAAACCAGGATTTGATGAACTTAAATCACGGTGCCTCTGATATTCCATATCCCCTCCACTTTGTCCTGTTGGCTTCTCGTAGGAGAGATTGCTATTGGGTTCTTGCACTCGATTTTTGCCGCCTGTGCGAGGTGGGAGACGACCCTTTCCTGAATCCCCAGTCATACCTGGTTTGGGTTTTGATCCAACTTCAAAATTATCATTTCCAACAGCTCTTATCTGATGTTCCTCAGGCATACTCGAGTTCTTGACTTCTTTCGAATGGATCTGGGAATATTCAATGGATCCTCTTCGAAGAGACGTTTCATTGACACTTGGTGAGTCCGTCGCTCGTATTGGCGGCAGAGGACGTAACTTCGTGGGAAATGAGTGGCCACATCCCTCACCAGGGACTTTCCTTGCATGGCTGGCTTGTAGTTTCCCGAGTGGGAACAGAATCGCACTAGATTCATCTGATGATGATGATGATGAACTTTTGGCAGTTGGGGTGGCTGGGGTAAGTTTGCGACCTGCAACTCCATACCTGCTGGAAAGAGGATCATTCTGAATACATTGATGTCTATTCCGTAGGATCGAGGCATTGACTTGTCTCGCAGCCGTATTACCCTGACGATTGTTTGATGAAAACTTTTTCAGGTATTGATCTGAAGCTCCCCTTATGAGAGACAAAAAGATGTCTGATGGCGCATGTCTAAGATCATGAAAATGCTTGTCACAACTCTCCGATACCCACAGTGATACACGAGGTGCCCCAGAACTCTCTTCTGTGTTGATATATTGCAAGTAACTAGCACTGGCGCTGAAAAGATATGATAGGAAACTCGCTGCTGATTCTGCTTCTTCGATGTTGGTACTCTCCTGAAGTGTACGAGACAGGTTCTTGAAATCTGTTTCCATACGTTCGAAGTTAGCTGTAAATATAACATGGGGGAAAATACAATTAAAATCGTAGGCTCAGTGGCTTATATCGTCATACACGCACTATGATCGAACAAGAATGATTTGACCGACAGTACAAAGTGAATGCTCTGGTCTACGTTTATATGTTAACGTTAAAGGGCAAGTCTGCCCCGACAGAAATTTGATGAATAAACAAATATAGATCCAACAAGCATAACACTGAAATTTTAATCGAAGTCCGATTTTTAAACAATGTGACATTTTGAATTTCGCTTGATTTCACAAAACTGTTATAATGGTTTTATTCAAATCCCGGTCAGTATGCAAATGAGGGGAGAGATGACATTAGCCACTCACTATTTCTTTTGTATCGTGCATTATATGAAATATCACATGTTTTATTTAATTGTCATGTGAAACAACGTTTCATTCCTCCCTGAGCAAAAAATAGTGAGGGATGTCATCGACTCTCACTCTCTCATTTGAATATCACAATGTTGTGCATATCACTGTTTTGTTGTTATTTTTTACATTCGAAAATGGAAGATTTTAAAAATTTCTTATTTCTCATCCGATTTAGATGAAATTTTCAGCGTTATGCTTGTCTGATTTTTTTTCCGTTGATTCAAATCAACATTTTCTGGGGTGGAATTGACCTTTGAAGATGATTGTTGCTTCTTCACACGATTCATGGGCGTTTGCTGTTGTTTTAATTTCTCTCATATATTCAGGGAGGGAGGGGCACAAATTGCTTTCGAAAATAAACGATTAGATAAAAGAAGCGAGCTTATAAGGCACTGTCACCATTTTTGCACCTATTAATTATGTTGATGAGCACATAACTATCTAAAAACTCATAGTACAAATTATTTCGAAAGCATAATTATTAAACTTCCGCACTTGTATTTAATTTTAGTTGTTTACACACACTGTAAGATCATGTATAGATCAAATCTGGTTGTTGTTGTTGTTATATTTTGTTTTGTTCATTTACCTCTTAATTTAAATGTACTCGGGCTATAAGTTGGGGATCTAATGTATCATGTGTATGGAAGCTTAAAAGTGCCAGCCTGATGTTCAAATAATTATCTCGTCATGTCTACATCTCTTAGTGAAAAGAATAAGATGACGAGATCTTCGATCTCGTCATGTCTACATCTTTTAGAAGGTTCTAGGTTAATTACCCCCGGACAATTACTCCCGAGGACAATTACCCCCGGACAACGCGGACAACTACCCCCGAGGACAATTACCCCCCAGACAATTACCCCCGAGGACAATACCCCCTGGGCAATTAGCCCCAGAAAATCGGCCTTCTCTCCAGCATCAATGTTAGAATTAAGCGGGACCCATTGTATGTTTTGGTCGGTGGCACAGGTTTTCGAAATATTTTCTACTTTATCTTACATTAATAACTTGTCTTTCTCTTTTATATTGCTCTTTCTCCTGTTTTCTCACTTTCTTATTTTTTCCTTTTTTGTTTAGCGGCGCCTTCTGCATCTTGAAAAATGGGGGCTTGCACCCGAAACCTCCCGTTTGGCTATGCATATATACATCAGAAAATGTGTAAACTGGCCCTATTACTAAGTTTTCATAAAACAATTGAACACGATTAGTCATAATAATCACAAATGTTGAATATCTCTGATTCCAACTGATCTGTTTTTTATATTTATTTTGGGTTTAATTTCAGGAAAGAAATCAGGCAAATAGATAAAACGTAAAAAAGACACCTTCATAGGTAGAATATTGAAAGTCGATAACGCAACTATCAACACTAACGCTGTCAAGTAGGACCTATAAACCTGTTATTTTAAAACAATTCAACAAACAAGAAGCTAAGAATTATAAAACAATTGGTGCACATTCCAGATTAAAATGTGGCTTCATAACTTAAGCTAAAAAAAACTGTATGCAAAGATAATACACACAAGAACACCTTGTAATTTTACCATTTAGGCCCCTAAATAATGGTAAAATTACAAGGTGTTTTGGGGTGAATTATTCTTGGGTGAAAGCAATTATACATCAAAGGAGGAAATTAAATACCAAAATGACTAAATTGCAAACAATATGACTAGACATAATCAAATACAGTGTTTTTTCTATACAAAATGGCAATCATGGTGGTATACAATTCGTTTAAGGTGCATTTTAAGGACGGTTTGTAAGAATTTATAAAGAAGTAGGCCTATGCAAATCAAATAATGCGACAGAGCAGCGTGAGCTGAAAATATTGATATTTAGACCATAAAACGGAAATTTTACAGAGCACTTGAAAAAATCATTTGGTAAATTTAAAAATAATGTAAGCTCGATACCCGAGATGAAATATATTTTGTATATTGACTTCAAAACTTGATATTTCAAGCTCCATATCAGCCTATATTGAGCAAGATATGAATCTCATCGAAAAGGCAATGCGAGCGCGAAGTGCGAGCGGAAAATACTTGATATTCCGGTATGAAAATGGTGAATTTGAGCACTATCTAAAGCATTCTGTAGGGAAATTGCGAAGTGGATGTGGAAAGCACTTAATAAATGACGCGAGTGTGAAGCGCGAGCTGATATCTTCATTATTATTTTGACCTAGGACCTGGACATTCTAGGTCTAAGGACATTTTGTCATCATATGAAAATGATGACATCTTTATTATTCCTCTTCCTAAGCGCGATATGAAACATATGAAACTGTGATATCGTCGATATTCTTTTCTGAAAATTGACAATTTAGTCATTAACAATTCATGAAAATTTTATTATCATATCTATTAATGTAATAAGCATAATGAGTGAGTGAAATGTGTTGACACCGAGGCCTGAAAACTGGATATTTTAAGCATTTTTGTAATCATGAATATGATTTGTGAGTTGATATATGTTTAACACACTCTAAAAAAAAAGGTCTACACAATATTGAGTAAATTGGGAACATGCTTGTTGTTGGGTGAAAAGATACCCAATATTTGGTAAATTTTACGCAATGTTGCGTTGAAATTGCCCAATGTGGGGTAAAAAATACCCAGCAAACATGCATGTTCCCTTTTTACTCAATATTGGGTAAAATTTTACTCAGTGTTTTTAGAGTGCAGAAATGCGAGCGCAAATCGTGAGACGATTTTTTTTTGGGTAAACTGTCATAAAAGGGGGGTTTTGATTAGTTTGTTATATACTTTGGCAAATCAAATAATGCGAGCACATAGCGCAAGCTGCAAGTTATATTCACACTGTAGGGAACTAATTTGTACATTATTCAGGTTTATTGCAGTTTTATTTATCTATTTTTGTTTTGGTTACAAGTTCATTACTTTTAAGCCAGAGTTCACAACGTTCTTTACCCCTCTCTCATTTTCAGGACATTGCTCTACTCCAAAATAACCCTAATTTACTCTCCCCTTTTCTTCAGTGTCCATCAGCATTCTTGCCTTTTATCCTCATTTATCTTTGTTATCCCCATCTCCTTTGTTATCCTCATCCATCCTTCATCCCTTGCACCCCACACTTGATCATTCCTTTTGTTATCAATTCCTTTATCTCTTGGTCCTCCCAGCTATGTTAATTACTCCCCTCCTCTCTCTTGGTTGACTGAATCATGAATATTTATGTTGTAAGACTCCTTATGTGTGATTGGTTGTTATTCAGGATGATGCGTTACTTCTGTTATTGTCATTCTCCAAGTTAATTTGAATATGTATTGAAATCTAGTACCTTGTGCAAAGAAAGCCTAGAGAGGAAATGAAGAATAAATTATGCCCTGCCAAGCTAAGGCAGTTGAGCACAGACCTTCAAACCAGCAACATCTACCTCTTCATCTGTTCTTGTTCTGTGTTGGAAGAACCCGCGTATACTTAGAGCTAATAAAATATAAAATACAGCTCCTACAACTGGTGGCAGCGGTACTCCAACTCAACAGACAAGTTTTGCAGACAGAATTATTCTTCGAGCAATAAATTGTGAATCTCCCTTCTTCAAGGAAAGCTAGTAAAGCCAAGCAAAGCATCCTTCTTCTAATGATTCGCCCTTCTTCTTGATCAGCTTGGCAAGCCTTAGATATAATTCTCCCTTCATCTACTTCGGTGAGCAATATCTCAAACCTAGGCTGATAGTCTGCATCTTCATTCAACACCCTCCTTCAAATTTGGTATGTCGATATTAGCTGATACATGTTATAGTCCTTTTATGTGCTCATTGATACAGCAAATTTTAAATTGCATGTCTGCAAGTTTATGCCAGCCTGTTTCATTTTGCAGTTTGCTATACATTACTTCATGTAGAAGGTAGCTACACCCTACTTCATTTTGCAGTTAGTTGTAGAACAGTCACATAAGCTATCTGCTTAAATTTGTCAGCTGTATCTGCACTATTTGAATCAGCTTACCTCAATTTTTTTCAACATGGTTGCTGTGTATTAGACAATTCTCCCTACATCTTGAGATATTTATAGCCACATTAACCTATCACTGTTTTGAATACTATAATTAATTCATAGCAGTCAGAACATTGTGCTCATTTGCAATGAGTACGTTTAGAATGGATTTACCCGAGATTTTCTCTGGTGAAGAGGGTAAAGACTTTCACCAGTGGATAAAACGTTTTGAACTGGCAACTGAATTTATCCCGAATGCTTCTGATCAAAGGCACATACTATTGCCAGCACGATTATCTGGACCAGCTTTCATCATGTGGGAAGGTCTCCCTGAATCGGAAAAGAAAGACTTTGCCAAAATCAGAGACAAACTCTCCCAAGTCTTTGGTAGAACTCAGTATATGCAGTCCTTCAGATCATGTATTACTGCAAGAAAGCGACTACCAAATGAGCCAATTGAAGTCTACGCATCAGCCATCATTACAATGGTAGGAGAAGCTTTCCCCAAATACGACGCTGAAGCGAAAAATGGTGAAGCATTTAGGAGATTTCTCGCTGGAGTTGACCCAAAGCGACAAGTCAAGATTCACGAGATGGGTGGAACCACACTATCTGATGCATTGAACATTGCCCTTAGAGTAGAAAGAGCAAGCGAGCAACTTTCTCCAACAACAAACGCCATCATAGCATCAACAGAAGTAACGCCTAAGCAAGATATCGTCTATCTCCAAGTCCTAAAGCGATTAGACGAACTGGAAAGAAAATTTGAGGAACTGAACTTTTCACAACATCACAGCAAGCCAAGTGATGAGCAGACTAAACACACTCAGAGATTTTCCAGTCCCAGAGACAACCACCCTGCCTCACCAAACCATCGCTCAAGATACTCCCAACACTACACACACAGGCCATTCGATAGACAGAGTATGAGCCGGTATAGATCACCAAGCCCTATGCCAAGGTTTACATCAAAGGATGACTACCGACAGAATCACCATCCTCCATCTAGTCCCCAAGCTAGATATTCCCGTCAGCACAGACAGGATCAACGATCTCGATCGCCAAGTCCACGACCAGAATATCGCCGCAGATCCCCAAGTCCTCATACCCACCCCTACCAACATCAACGCCAAACCAATGAACATTTTCCGAGTAGATATTCTCAAGGGTATGGCAATGCAAGCGATCCGGCGGACGTAAACTAATTTTTTTCTTTTTGTTTACTAATAATCTTTATTTGAAGTTAAACAAAAATAATAATGCAAAAAGAGAATCCTCTTTCTTCACTGTTTACATTCTCATGGTAAGCGTGGTAATATTAGGCCTATACTATGCGTTACAAAGAATGCTCCTTTTACACTCCGTTTTGATGATGGACAGATCAATCAGGAAGGATTTGCCGAATCCTCTTTTCAAAATTGTTTTCTTAATATTTTTGAGTAATGTACATATGTTAATATCTTATTTTAGCTTTTATTTCTTTTTATACCTATACATGCTTAATATACTGCTTCATCAAGTTCTAAAATATACAATGTGTACAATTGAAGATACAATGAGACTTATATATTATGATGATGGAAGAGACAAGTCTTGATATAAAGCTATATTCTTTGAATGTTAGAGGTCTCAGAGACAAAGTAAAAAGAAGATGTATGTTTGATTGGTTAAGAAATACACAATATGATATCTTTATTTTACAAGAAACTCATAGTACCGCCGAAGTTGAAAGATATTGGTCAAGTAAGTGGGGATCCAAATGTTATTTTTCACATGGAAAATCGTCCAGTGCAGGTGTCTGTGCTCTATTTAAACCAAATGCTGATTTTAAAGTTTGTTCAATACAAAAAGATGACGCAGGACGGATCCTTCTTTTGAATATTACATATGGTAAAACTACTTTTTCAGTTGTGAATATATACGGTCCAAATAATGATAATAACAATATTTTTATTACTTTACATGAAATGGTAAGAGATTATGCATTTGAACCTTTGATTATTGGAGGTGATTGGAATCTAGTTCAAAACCCACATTTAGATAGAAATCCAACCTCAAAACAATATCACCCTAAATCATTTGATTGCATCGAAACTTTAAAACGTGATTACGATCTAATTGATATATGGCGAGACATGAATCCGTGTAAGATTCAGTACACATGGCAGTCTAATTTTTCTCAAAGCAGAATAGATTTTTTTCTAATATCCAGCTCATTGAGAGACTTTATTGATGAATGTGATATGAAATATGGTTATCGGAGCGATCATTCGGCAATCAGTATCAAAATAAATAGATTGGTTCCAAGGAGAGGGCCTGGATTTTGGAAATTAAATAACTCACTGCTTATGAATGAAAGTATAAAAGACGACATAAGAACAACAAGAACAACATTTTTAGAGGAAAATGACATATCTGATGTTACAAAAACATGGGAATTTTTTAAATATCATATTAAACAAAAAGTAATCACAATTTCCAAATATGACAAAAATGAAAGAAAACAGAAAATAGAAAAAAAGACAAAAAACATTGATTTTTTTAGACGATTATTACAGCAAGATCCAAATAATGAAGAACTAAAAGAACGTATGAAATGTGAGGAAGCTGATTTGATAAATCTTCATGAAAGTTACATTAAAGGAGTAATGGTCCGCACCAGAGCATTATGGGTTGCGGAAGGTGAAAAGAATACTAAATATTTTTTTAACTTAGAAAAAAGAAACTTTAACAAAAAACTTATAACAAAACTTTTTGTTGATGAAAACCTGATAACGGAGCAAAAAGATATCCTTGAGGAAGAAAAAAAATTCTATGAAAATTTATACAAGTCAAATGACACTGCTTTAAGTAACAATGAATTTTGGGACAAAGAACTGAACTTGCCTATTTTAGAAGAAGACTTAGCTATGGTTTGTGAAGGCGCTATTACAGAAATTGAATGCTTTGAAGCTCTGATGTCAACGCCAAACGATAAGACCCCTGGGTCAGATGGACTTTCTGCTAACTTTTACAAATGCTATTGGAATGAGCTTAAGGGTACTTTATGTAAACTGTTTAACAAATGCTATAGCGATGGTGAACTTTGCTCTTCTATGAGACGAGGCATTATAACTTTGATCCCTAAGTCTGGGAAGGACACAACACAATTAAAAAATTGGCGACCCCTTTCTCTTTTAAATACTGACTACAAAATTTTAGCAAAAATAATAGCAAACAGACTAAAAAAAGTATTACCCTCGATAATTTCAGCAGACCAAACAGGATTTATGAAAGGGAGATATATAGGAGAAAATATTCGTTTATTATTAGATATGTTGGAATATTGTAAGGAAAATAAACGACCTGGATTAGCTTTTTCAATTGATTTTGAAAAAGCCTTTGACTCCATCGAATGGAACTTTTTATTTAAATGCCTCGAAAAATTTGGGTTTAAACAAGACTGTGTAAGATGGATTCGAACCTTATATAATAATATTGAAAGCTGTGTTCTTAATAATGGATATTCTTCCCCGGTTTTTTATATCGAGAGAGGGGTAAGGCAGGGGTGCCCACTCTCCCCATATCTTTTTCTAATAGGGGCCGAAATTTTAGGGGCATTGATAAGACAATCTAAAGAGATACAAGGGATTCAGGTTGGACATAAAGAAATACGATTAAGCCAATACGCAGATGATACAATCATATACTTATCAGCTACGGAGAAGAATCTTGAAAATTGTTGTTCTATCCTAACTCATTTTGGAAATATATCAGGTTTAAACATAAACATAGAAAAGAGTAACGTAATACGGCTAGATAGTGCTAAAAATAATAATTTCAAAGAAAGTAAAGTTAAATGGGTAAAAGACGCATTCTCTTACTTAGGAATAAAAATACCTGTTTCTGATGAATTGGACATATACCATTTAAATTTTGATGATAAAATACAACAGGCTGACAATCTACTGAAAGTATGGAATATGAGAACGTTATCATTAGCTGGGAAGATAACTGTCATCAAATCTCTAATAATTCCAAAATTTGTATATTTATTTAGCATTATTCGAAATCCACCAAAACATTTTTTTGATTCTCTCCAAAGTAAACTTTTTCGATTTATTTGGAGTAATAAGAAAGATCGTATAAAAAGAAAAATATTGTATAACGATATAGGTGATGGTGGTTTGAAAATGATTCATACAGAAACTTTTTGTCAGGCACTGAAAATAGCTTGGGTCAAAAGAATTTTAGACAAAGAAAACGAAGGTAACTGGAAGATGTTATTTTATATAAATGTGAATAAGATAGGCGGTGATTATATTTTACAATGTAACTTTACAGGTAAAGATTTGGATAAACGCTTGAATAATTTTTGGAAAGATGTTTTAACTTCATGGTCTCATTACAGATACTTCAACCCAGTTAAATATAAAGATATTTTTAATCAATCATTGTGGAATAATTCTTATATTAAAATAGACGGTAAAACGATATTTTTTGAACAATGGTTTGAAGCAGGTATTTTATATGTAAAAGATATTATAAAGAACAATGGACTATTTAAAACTTTTCATGAACTTCAAGACGACTTCAATCTGCCTAAAAGATGTTATTTGGAATATTTTTCATTGATTTCTTGTTTTAGAAAAGAATGGAAAAATACTTTAAGATCAAGTGTTACAAATGATGATTCCGACGATGTAAATAGTTTAAAGAGATTTATAAGTTATAAGAAGGTAACTAAATCCTGCTATTTAACGCTTATAAAAAAACATTGTTTAGATATATCAGATACCAACCAGTGTGAAAAATGGTCGAATGATTTAAATGTAGATCTAAGTCTTCTGATCCAATGGCAAAATAGATTTTTGACTACTAACTGGGTTACTTTGGATTCAAAAATCAGAATGTTCCAGTATAAGTTTATTCACCGTCGTATATCAACTAATGAGTATTTATTTAAGATAGGTGTGAAGAATTCACCATTGTGTAATTTTTGTAAAACTGAACCACAAACGTTGATACACTTATTCTGTTTATGCCCTATTGTTTCTAAGTTTTGGACGGAGGTAAATACTTGGTTGAATTTCCACAATATAAGTTATCACAAATTTTCAAATATTGACATATGTTTTGGTGTTCCAAGTAAGTTTCAACATCTCTCAAACACAATAATTTTATTTGCAAAATACTTCATTTTCAGAACAAAATGTCAAGAAGGACAACTTTCGTTAGCTATATTCATAAATGAGTTGAAATTTGTTGAAAATGTTGAAAAGTTTATTGCTTTCAAAAAGGGCAAGGAGATGCTACATTATAAAAAATGGAGACCTTTTACTAATTTTGAACCAAGTTGAGACTAGCTTGTATTTGTTATGTATTTTACACTTTATCTTCATTACGATGAATATTGATGTATCTTGATGTATCTTGTTGTACACGATGAATATTGTACATATATTTTGTTTTATTGAAGCAATAAAGATTCAAAAAAGAAAAAAAAAAAAAGTCCACGACCAGAATATCGCCGCAGATCCCCAAGTCCTCATACCCACCCCTACCAACATCAACGCCAAACCAATGAACATTTTCCGAGTAGATATTCTCAAGGGTATGGCAATGCAAGCGACAGATATGACAACCGCCGATACTCCCCAAGAAGAGATGACAGACAACCCCAAGAGAATATTCGCCCTAGTCGTCATGTCCAATTTGCAGACTCAAGGCCGGAAAACTTCTACTAGTTGATGATGAGGGCCAGTCAACAGCTGCTACGTCAACGACCCAAACCAACAGAAGCCATGATCCATCAAGTGAGCAAATACCACCCTACATCCCAATCATCATAGCAAATACCTATGTATTAGCTTACGTAGACTGTGGTTCCTACACTTCGCTCATTAACAGTGACTTTTTGGAATCTATCCCAAAACATCATAGGAGTCCTCTCACCAAGTCAGCCATGACAGCTACTTCAGTAACGAAAAACCCCTTAGACATTCTGGGTACTGTTGAGGCATCCTTACATCTAGGGAACACCACAAGACAGCACACCTTTGTTGTCGCCAGAAACATTTCACACCAGGTCATGATTGGATGGGACTTCTTTTGGAAGTATGACGCCTCTATCTCCACGACAACCTTCAGCATGCCAGGAATGAATAAACCTCTTGTGAACAAGCACCAATACCAAACCCCGTTGAAGTGTAACGTGTGTCTAGTGGGAAAAGCAGTCATCCCTCCTTCATGCGAGACACATGTAAATGGAAGATTGGTATCGACACAAGTCGATGTCATCCCCACCAACTATCATGGGCGGAAATCTCTCCTTGAAGGTAGGGGGGACACAATTGAGTTTTCCGTGTTTATGTTCTACAGAATTACTAACTCAAACACACACACATACATATGTATATATATATATATATGCCTGAAGATCGCACCTCACGTAGGTTGCGTGAAACTCAGAGTTGCAAATAAATTTGATGAACCTCCAGTCAACCTTGTGAACTTGTGTTTATTATATATATATGTATATATTTATAGCCATTTTTCGAAGAGGGAAGGTATTCCTAACTAAAGATGAAAGGCCTCAATAAATAATGCGAGCGCGAAGCGCGAGCCCAAATATGTTGATATTTCATAAATTGTGACCTGGAAATTGAACCATCTGAACATTTGTTGTTATCATGAACTAAATTCGAACCTACCTAAACCATTAATGCGAGCGCGAAGCACGAGCTGAAGGTTGTTGGTTTTCCAACCTAAAAACTAGACATTCGTAAAACTTTTTTAAATCATGAACAGGATGGAATTACCTAAAAACTGGACATTCGTAACACTTTTTCAAATCATAAACAGAATAGGAATTCAACGCGAGCTGAAATCATTATATTTTCCAACCTAAATACTGAACATTCATAGCACTTTAAAAAGAATATGTACAGGATAGGAATCTAAACAATTAATGCGAGCGTGAAGCGCGAGCTGACAGTTTTTTATTTTCCAACCTAAAAACTGGACATTCATTTCACTTTAAAAAGAATATGAACAGGATATGAATCTAAACAATTAATTCGAGCGTGAAGCGCGAGCTGAAAGTTTTTTATTTTCCAACCTAAAAACTGGACATTCTTAGCACATAATAATGAACGGAATAGGAATCTAAACAATGAATGCGAGCGCGAGGTGAAAGTTTTTTATTTTCCAACCTAAAAACTGGACATTCATAGCACCTTAAAAAGAATATGAACAGGATAGGAATCTAAACAATTAATGCGAGCGCGAAGTAAGAGGTGAAAGTTTGTATTCTCCAACCTAAAAACTGGACAATCGTCACGCTTGTTCATATCATGAACATGATAGGAATTTTACTAAACAATATTAGATTCGAGCCCGAAGTGTGTGCTGAAGATATGTCATTTCCGGCCTAAAAATTTGTATTATTAGCATATTTTAAAATCAAGGACAGGGTAGGTATCTAACAAATTTTTTTTTAATGTGAGCGCGAAGCGTATCCTGATTTTTTTTTTATTTTCCGACAAAAACAGTCATCTTCTTTTCACCTTATAGCAATAAACGGGATAGTTTCTGAATTAACCATATTACTGATGCCAGCGTGAAGCGCAAAATGATTTTTTTTTATATTCAGATCTGAAAACTGGATCTTTCAAGCACTTTGAAATAAAGAACAAGCAGTTTATCTCAATAAGCAATGCGAGCGCAAAGCGCGAGCTAATTTTTTTTAAAAGATTTTAACCTACAAATTATGAAAAAGATGGATATCTTCCTAAATAAATGATTTGATTTTATATATTTCGATCTAAAAAGTGAAGATTTTAACCTACAAATTATGAAAAAGATGGATATCTTCCTTAATAAATGATTTGATTTTATACATTTCGATCTAAAAAGTGAAGAAAAAAAATAAGCACGTTTTGAAATAAAGAGATGGCTGTGTATTATGCAAAGCGCGAGCGAATTCTTTATTTATATACTATGACCTGAAAGTTTTCTTTTTTTCCACTTACTCCCCTCCCCTTCCATCATTTAATTTTCTTCCTCGTCCTATCTTCTCATTTTTCTCCTCACCTTCCTATTTTGCGCCGCCAATAGGGGGCGGACCGCCGCTTCGCCCCCTTGATATACCTATGATGACCCTCCCGCGGCAGGAATTTTGTGTAAAAATGGAATATAAAAGTCTCGTTAATAGAGTATTTAAAAACAAATTTTGGGGGATTAAACATAGTTAAAATTCACTGCGAAGGATTAATCATAACTGATGAAAACTATTCTTTTTACCGAGTACGCGAACAATGAAAATATTCTTATATTCCAAGTATATTTGGAATAAAGGGAAAATGAATTGGTTAAACAAAGATATGTTTTTACGGGTTATGGAACATTCTCGTCTACCATCTATGCTCTAAATTTACTTATAAGCATCCAGAGGCGATTTTCTTTTTTCGTCATTTTTATTAGTTATGAAATTGACAATGGCCATCGATGTCATCAATGTCATCACTCTTTGGCTGGTATATAGGGCTAGATGCGAGTACGAGAATAGTCGGGCCGGTATGCCTTTTGTTTTCCTATCCAAGTTCTTAATAAAAACTATCTGTTTACATATATTTCGAAATTCGAGGATACATGTGTATAGTTTCGATTTTGAATTATATATTTTTTTTCATAATAAAAGACCACAAATAGTAGGGGGGACATTTGATATTATGTCCCCCCCCCCTTTCCAAAATGGTAGGGGGGACGCGTCCCCCCTGTCCCCCCTGGGATTTCCGCCCATGCCAACTATGATGGTATCTTTGAACCTGAATTTCAATTACATCTACAAGTTGCAAGTGCTAGAAGTCTCTCTAGACCTCAGGACGGTCTCATCCTCATTCGACTCATCAACCCATCACAAGATGCTGTCGAGATACCAGCCGACACCAATCTTGGCCAGTTTTACTCTATGACGGGTGAAATTCAAGAAGAGTACGAGATGGTTGATAGTCTTGTTGCAAGCACACAAAAACCCAAACAATCACTTAAAGTTGCCTCCATGCTCCCTACTTCAGATATGACTCCAAGTCAAAGAGAGAAAGCAGAGAAACTACTCTCCAAATATGATGTTTTCAGTTCGTCATCTGACGATATTGGCGAGACTGACTCATCCTACCATCACATCAACACAATGACCGAGGTACCAATCCAGAAACGAGCATACCGGACCTCACCAGCCATGCGATTGGAAATCCAGTCACAAGTGGATGATCTACTGCGCAGAGGAATAATTGAAGAAAGTCATAGCCCCTGGGCAAGCCCCATAGTAATGGTTAAGAAGAAAGACAATACGTTCAGATTCTGTGTAGATTATCGTGCCTCAAACGCAGTGACTGTAAAAGACTCACACCCAATCCCAAGGCAAGATTATTCCATTGATGCACTATCATCCTCAACCTACTTCTCTGTCATGGACTTATCTAGTGGTTACTGGCAGATTCCACTCAATCCTGATGATAAGGAAAAGACAGCATTCACAACAGGTACAGGGCTGTATCATTTCAATGTTATGCCCTTCGGTCTAGTCAATGCCCCGATGACGTTGCAACGCCTGATGGAAGCAGTACTCCACGGTCTCCACTGGTCTACTTGCTTAATCTACTTAGATGATTGCATTGTACTGGGAAAGACATTTGACGAACACTTACTCAATCTCCATGAAGTACTCCAACGCTTCAGAGAAGCCGGACTTAAACTCAAACCATCTAAGTGTCAGTTCTTTTGTAAGGAAGTTACATACCTGGGTTACGTCATCAATGCTAATGGTGTACTTCCTGACCCCAACAACATCAACAAAGTAGCATTTTGGCCAAGACCAGAGAACCCTACCAATGTCAGATCCTTCCTTGGACTAGCCTCCTTCTATCGGCGATTCATCAAAGATTTCTCAAAGATCGCCTCTCCACTGACCAAGCTCACCCACAAAGGAACAAAGTTCACCTGGACAGAAGAGTGTGAAGACTCCTTCGATACACTGAGAAGAGCTCTCACCAATCCGCCTCTTTTGGCATACCCAGATTTCTCAACCGACTTCATTCTATCCACAGACGCCTCTCTCACTGCCATAGGTGCCATACTCTCCCAGGTTCAGAATGGAAAAGAACGAGTAGTCGCCTACTTCAGTCAAATGCTTAATAACACCCAACAGGAATGGTCAACTTACGACCGAGAGTTATGGGCTATTGTTGCATCCGTCCGCCATTTTCGACACTACCTGCGAGGACAAGAGTTCACTATCTTCACAGATCACAAACCAATCCTTGGCTACAACAGAGTACCAATTCAAGACGATGTTTCAGGTCGTCGAGCCAGATGGATAGTCGAACTCAGTGCACACACTTTCCAAATCAAACACCGGAAAGGCCGTCAAAATAGCCACGGAGATGCCTTATCCCGGCGACCATCATCCTGTGAGCAGAGCGTTAACCTGGTAGATGTACTAGAAGACAGCCCAATACCAACTGAAGTTACCAACCAAGCAGAGCATACATGTAACATGGTACAGACTCGTTCAGCCTCTCGTCAAGCCATGAGTAAAGAAAACCGGACCATTGACACACCTATGCCTGCACCACCTAAAGTATCAACTGAAGCTGAATCTACCGACACCCCCAAAACTCCAGTCTTTCAGGACAAGATAATGAGTTACGCCTACATCAACAACAAGACAAAGATATACAGGCAGTAGTTAGATATTTGACTTATGGTTACCAACCCACAACCAGAGAAATACGCAGAGAAACTCCCGGTATGAGACGGTACTTATGGAACTATCATCGCCTGACCATCGTCAATGGCATCCTCTATCGCCGGATACTAAATAATCTTGGTGAAGCTACATTCCAAGCAGTAGTACCGCACTCCATGGTCCCAACGGTTCTCAACCAACTACATGGTGATCCAGCTGCCGGGCATTTTGGTACCCGAAGAACACTTCAAAGGGCCAAATCCACTTGTTATTGGCCATTTATGCACAGAGATGTTGTGAACTATTGCCAGACTTGTGCAGCATGTGAGTCGATGCGATTGCCAAATCCCAAGTACCGAGCACCTCTTCACAATATCACCACGGAGCGTCCTCTCCAGAAAGTATTTGCCAACATTGCAGAGCTCCCAACTTCCAGAAAAGGCTTCCGATATATACTGGTAGTTGCTGATCATTTCAGCAAGTACACAAATATCTACCCAATGAAAGATCAGACGGCACCAACCATAGCTAAACATTTCTTCGAGGACAAAAAACCTGGCATCAAAAAGACACGATCATCTCCATATCATCCCCAAGGAGCGGGCCTAGTTGAAAGAGCCAACAGAGTAATCAAGGAACAGTTAGCCAAATACCTTGCTGACAATGGTGGCGAATGGAATGCCCATATATCCCAAGTCCAACTTGCATACAACAGCAGCATCCATTCAAGTACGGGTTTGTCACCATATTACATCCTACATGGTAGAGAAGCAAGGATACCACTGAATGTAACCTTTCCTATTCCTCCTCCGTCATACTCATCACCACAAGAGTATGTGACCAATCTGCAGAGCCGATTGAAGAAAGCATTCACTCATGCTCAACAACAAACATATCAAGCTCAACAAATGCAGAAAGATGACTACGATCGTAAACTACGACTGACCAAGTACAGTACTGGAGATCTAGTATGGCTACACGATCCAGTTAATTCCAGAAACAAGCTTGAACCAAACTGAAAAGGCCCCTCTGAAATAATCTCTTCCTCACATGATGGACTAAATTACAAGATATCTGATATTCATGATGAGACGAAGACAAAAGTTGTACACCACAACAGATTGAAAATGTTTCGCTCCAGAAGTTCACTCCAACGACCACGGACTTCTACCCAACCGAAAACAACTGAGACTCCATCTTTTCGACCACACAAATCCAAACCACAGGAATCATTCAGTATAGAATGGTCACTCTCTGAGGAAGAAGCAACATCCCCACATCTTGTGTCTGACCAATCTCTCTTACGTCAGATTCCAGAAAAACCTGACCAACAGCAAAGACCAGGCACATCCTCTCTTCATTCTAACCATGATGAAAACTCCCTACTTCAGAGGCAAGGTGAATTTGACCTACCATCAAGGTCAAACGAGCCAAGCCGCTTGCGGAGATCAGAGAATGTCCATCAACAACCAGACCAATCCATACCACATCGAGGGGAAGACAACTTTGACCAACCTTCATGGTCAAATGAGTCTAACCAACAACAGAGACCAGTCCAATCCCTACCACGTCAAGGAGAAGATGATTATTGCCAACCTTCATGGTCAAATGAGTCGGACCAGCAGCAAAGCAAAACCCAATCCCAGAGGCCCATGCCAGACAACTTTTAGCAACCTTCAAGCTCAAAACATGATGATCCACGACGAGGAACAGAAGAAATTACTCCACAACAGAGGCCCACATCGTCTGGACCCCAAGCATCGTCCAGAAGAACATCACGCCAGACGGTACCTAACCAAACCAAGGCACACCACATTCCTCCTCCGCCTTTTCGAGCATCATCCCAAATGAGAGTAGATCGACCCGCAACTTTCGAAGTTTCGCGACAGTCGACGGTCTACAAAACGCGTTCAGGACGTAGCGTTCATAAACCTAAGAGATTAGATGCATCCCAAAAATGACAAAAGTTTGAATATGTGATAATCATTGACATGTAGAATTTATGATAAATGTCGACAAATTCAAGAATCAAGACAATGCACAGCTCCGTCTAGGAAATGAATTTATATCTCATCGACAGAGCAGAGAAATATGAATTGATATAAACTCTTGTTGACGCCAGCAGAAAACTATGGTTGATATTGATATGAACTCATCCTTGACAACAGAGAAATTATGAACTTATTTATAGCAGATGATATTCGATGAAGAAAATCTAGCGACATGGACGTTTTGAGACAAAAATTGAAATTGGAAGCAGGAGAAGTGAAATAGAAATGATTTAAAAACTGATGTTCATAAAGTCAATATGGACACTTACATGCAGCCAAGTGATATGAACTGATAGTCGACGTCTTCATGAGTGACACTATTATACATATGTTTGTGATACATTACATGTTTATTGAGATTTAACATTTAATATTGATATGTATTTTTATAACTTTACTTTCGTGTGAATTAATAATTGATATTTTCATTTGATGCCAAAATTCAAAAAAAAAAAATGGATATTCTTTATCTAACATATTTTCAATTTTGACAAATTTTGACAAATAGATTAGAAATTTTTGAATAATTTAAATGTAAATACATATATTACAAAATGGTGTAGCTCACCGATATGCGTATGCATTAATACAGAGATGCCTTTGGTCAATACTACAAACTGATCTACCAAATTGATCAATTATTGTTAATAATGTATTTCTTTGTCTTACAAAAGGTGAAGAATAACTCTATACTTGAAACAGAGATCAGTAGTATTTAGGTCTATGATTATATTATGACTACTCTACAAGACCTAGTGAGGAAAAAGTGTGTTGTTGATCAAGTTCGAAGTAGAGTTATAAGAAATTATATTTGTATTGATATGAAAGATGTAATTCAAAAAAGACAAATGCATTTAAAGCCCACAAAGATTTACGGAAAAGAGAAAAGACTTAATCATGTGTATAGTATGCTAGAGTACCAAACCGCACGAAGTGATATTTAATTTTCATTTGACCACATGTGAACAATTATGTGATTGCGATATTTCAAATTATATTCATATATATTCCTATTATTTTAACAGTTTCATTCACATAAAAAACTTTGTTTATTTTGATAAAATTGGAACTTGTTAAAGGACAATAGTCACATGTTTGAGTATATGTTATATAAGATTCTCATAGACTTTGCCTTAATGTTAAAATACAAAATTGAAAAAAAAAGAAAAAAAATATAATTGATTTAATATTGGAATCCCGTTTTATCATGAAAATCATTTACCTTTGATAATTTATTTGCCCACTTATTTTGTGTAATGTTTTCAAAATATGACATTCAATGGAAATGATGAAATATATATCATACATGTATGCACATATCTGAGACAGGATTTTAATATTCTTAGGAAAAGGAAGAAATTTATTGCATGATTTTTTTACTGAAATTTGAAGGGAAAAAAAGAGTACTATTACGGACAAGTTTGTCATGTCAAAATGTTGTATTTTTGGTTAATGAAACGTTTATGAGAGAAATATACAAACAGAAAAAAAAGAAATAAAGTTATTAGTCTGAATAGATCCAGGTATAGAACGAGGATCTTATTTAATTTTATCTTGATAGGATCTAAATTTATCATGAAATGATCTCTTGCGTCCTTCATGACTTGAATATTCTGATGGAATATTGTCATATGAATGATTTACAGATTTGAAAATCATTTTCTATGTACTTTTATTTTATAGTTTATACATGACCATGTTTACTTAAAATTTGATTTGAGATCCTAAAATGAGGACATTTTATTTGGAGAAAGGAATATTAATTAGGGAACTAATTTGTACATTATTCAGGTTTATTGCAGTTTTGTTTATCTATTTTTGTTTTGGTTACAAGTTCATTACTTTTAAGCCAGAGTTCACAGAGTTCTTTAACCCCTCTCTCATTTTCAGGACATTGCTCTACTCCAAAATAACCCTAATTTACTCTCCCCTTTTCTTCAGTGTCCATCAGCATTCTTGCCTTTTATCCTCATTTATCTTTGTTATCCCCATCTCCTTTGTTATCCTCATCCATCCTTCATCCCTTGCACCCTACACTTGATCATTCCTTTTGTTATCAAATTCCTTTATCTCTTGGTCCTCTCAGCTATGTTAATTACTCCCCTCCTCTCTCTTGGTTGACTGAATCATGAATATTTATGTTGTAAGACTCCTTATGTGTGATTGGTTCCTATTCAGGATGATGCGTTACTTCTGTTATTGTCATTCTCCAAGTTAATTTGAATATGTATTGAAATCTAGTACCTTGTGCAAAGAAAGCCTAGAGAGGAAATGAAGAATAAATTATGCCCTGCCAAGCTAAGGCAGTTGAGCACAGACCTTCAAACCAGCAACATCTACCTCTTCATCTGTTCTTGTTCTGTGTTGGAAGAACCCGCGTATACTTAGAGCTAATAAAATATAAAATACAGCTCCTACAGCACCATAAAACGGACATTAAAGAGAGCACTTAAAAATCAGTTTGTAAATGAAACAAATAATGTCCGAGCTGAAATATGCTTTGTGTATCGACTTCAAAACTTGATATTTGAAGCTACATATCAGCCTATTTAGCAAGATATGTATCTCATCGATCAGGCCATGCGAGCGCGAAGCGCGAGCGAAAAATTTAATATAGTGACATGAAATATATTTTTTGATTATTTTCCAAGGTTTCCCCTGACCTTGTTTTGCATTCGCCTCCCTTTTCTTATTTTACCTCTTCTTTTTCCTCCTTTCTTTCCCCTTCTTTTTATTTTTTTCTTTCTTTTCCCATTTTTCATTGTTTTGCTCCGCCAATAGGGGGGGGGGGGGAGGGGGCGGGCCCCTCGGCGTCCCCCTGGATCCGCCAATGGATGGACCTTACTTTTACAGCTTTCTTATTTACGGCGTTCGTTTAATTCCAAGATACTCGAGAATGCCTTGCGTACTTCTTTCGTCAAACGTACGGCCGACGACCACTCCCTTTGTCTAGGGGATTATTGACCTCGGGGTTAATTGTCCGGGGGTAATTGTCCGGGGGCAGTTGTCCGGGGGTAGTTGTCCTGGGGGTAATTGTCCGGGGGTAGTTGTCCGGGGGTAATTGTCCGGGGGTAATTGTCCTTGGGGGTAATTGTCCTGATCCCCTTCTAGAAGAGATAATAAGATGGCATGATCTTGGATCTTGTCATATCTACATCTTCTAGAAGAGATAATAAGATGGCATGATCTTGGATCTTGTCATATCTACATCTTTTAGAAGAGATGATCAGATGGCAAGATCTTGGATCCGAGACCTTGCCATCTGATCATCTCTCCCACAAGATGTAGACATGACGAGATCCAAGGTCTTGCCATCTGATCATCTCTTCTAAAATAAGACATGACGAGATCCAAGATCTGGTCATCTCTCATACAGGATGTAGACATGACGAGAACCAAGATCTTGCCATCTGTTCATCTTTTCTAAAAGATGTAGACATGACGAGATCCGAGATCTCGTCATCTTATCCTTTTCCCTAAGAGATGTAGACATGATGAGATGATTATATGAACATTTCGGTGGCAATTTTAAGCTTCCATACCGATGTCAACAATCTTTAACATAAACCTTTTGCCTAAATAATTTTTCCTTTCAGATGTTTTAACCAAGGTATCCCACTTGAACTTTCTCGATAATACTTTGCTGGTGTTAAAAGAAAATATTTGCACCAAATTTGTAAACTTCTGTTGAGAATTTACAAATCATATTTCATTTTTTTATCATAGTGACAAGCAGACCAGCAATCGAGTTCGAATTATTGCTTGAATTATGATTGATTTTTTTAAAATGAAAAATACAATAATCACAAGTTTCTTGCAACGCCCCATTACAGTTACATAGCTGATTAAGTTAAAAAAATATATAATACAAAATCATTACATTACTGTACACTCGATAGTTTGAAAATTAAGAGATAAAAGATTACTTCTTCTTCTACAACTTCTACTTCTTATTTAATCTTCATCTTCTTCTTCTCCTCCTCCTACTTCTTCCTCTTCTTCTTCGTCGTTGTCGTTTTCTTTTTTTTTCTTATCATTAAAGTATCACCATGAAGTGCTTCCACCACCGCCATCATTATCACCATCAATCACCGTCAACATCTTCATCATCATCTTTTGCATAATTTCGACAAGCAAAAATATTTTAATCATTTTTTTCTAAGTTCTGTGTACCTGGGTGAGTTGCAGTAGCCATGGTAATCTGGTAAATGAAGTAACATCAATTCAGCACATCGCCACGTCCATTTGAATCTACATGGAGCAGAAAATGTCAAATTTCCAATTTAGCCTATACCGTGTGAGTAAAAAAATGACACATAACAAATCCCCAATTTCAGGGGGGAAATGTGTCAAGAACACATGATCATTATACATTGCCGGTAAGAAAATCTTCTACTAAATGATTTGATACCATATATTTATGTGGGGTGTCTTCACGCTATGATAATCAATAGTTATTCTGTAAAGTGATGTAATTGTTTATTTTTGTCAAAGTAAAACATGACTGCAATTAATAAATCCAGATGTCAGTGATGTCATAATCCTACAAGGGTTAAAATCCATTGCAAAACATCTTTTCAATAATTAACATAAGAATTATTTAATAAACACTTTTAGTATCAATTCTCAAGTTAATTTCATTGAAAAGGGATTCGCAAATAATGTATGTTCACTAACTCATATAGGATTAGGACAGCAATGGCATCTGGACTCATTCATTGTAGCCATGTCTTATTTTGGCGCAATCGATCTTTACATCACAGTAAAACAATACCACCTGATTATCCAAGCGTTAACACACACTACATAACAACTTATTTGAGAGAAGATACTATCTTGCAGGCCATATATAATAAGTATGTGTTTATGAGATAGTTTTCATTCAATTTGAGGAATTGTGGGGTGTCAAGTGTTTTATAATCACACGGTGCAGTATACATGGTATAGTCCAATAATACGTAACAAAATTAACTTCATTTACCACACTTTTTTTTACAAGATATAATGTTTTGGTTATACAAGTCATGATAGGTTGAAATGTAATAGAAAGGTATCACATACCATAAATATTTTCAAACTGGAAATGATTTATTTTTCTCAAATGTATATTAGAAGAAAAAAAATCGGTTGGTGGAAGTGCATGATAAAAAAACACGTTATCGTGATTATAGGAAACTTTGTGGCGTTTGCAAAATAAAGTTTTAAATATTGAGTAAAATTATGTAACATTGTCAACAGAAAGAAAATAATAAAGCATAATTATTAAATTTCCGCACTTGTTTTTAATTTTAGTTGTTTACACACACTGCAAGAGCATGTATAGATCAAATCTGGTTTTTGTTGTTGTTGTTATATTTTGTTTTGTTCATTTACTTCTTAATTTAAATGGACTCGTGCTATAAGTTGGGGATCTAATGTATGGAAGCCTAAAAGTGCCACCCATATAATCATCTAGTCATGTCTACATCTCTTAGGGAAAGGGGTAAGATGACAAAATCTCGGATCTCGTCATGTCTAACATCCCGTGGAAGAGATGATCAGATGACAAGATATTGGATCTCTTCTTGTCTACATCTTTTAGAAGAGATAATTAGATTGCATGATCTTGGATCTTGTCATGTCTACATCTTTTAGAAGAGATGTTCAGATGGCAAGATCTTGGATTTCGTCATGTCTACATCTTTTAGAAGAGATGATCAGATGGTAAGATCTTGGATCCGAGACCTTGCCATCTGATCATCTCTCCCACAAGATGTAGACATGACGAGATCCAAGATCTTGTCATCTGATCATCTCTCCCACGGGATGTAGGCATGACGAGATCCGAGATCTCGTCATCTTATCCTATTCCCTTATGATGAGATGTTATGAACATCTGGGTGGCACTTTTAAGCTTCCATACCAATGTCAACAGCTTTTAACATAAGCCTTTTGCCTAGATAAATCTCCCTTTTATATGTTTTATCCAAGGAATCCCACTTGAACTTTCTCGATAATACTTAGCTGGTGTTGCAAGAAAATATTTGCACCCAATTTGCAAACTTCTGTTGAAAATTTACTAATCATACATGTATTTTATTTTCAATTATAGTGACTAGCAGACCAGCAATCGAGTTGGAATTACCAATAAATTGCTTGAATTATGATTGATTTTCAATCCAAAATGCAATAATCGCACGTTTCTTGCAACGCCCATTAACAGTTACTTAGCTGAGCAAGTACAAAAAATATAATACAAAAATCTTTACATTACACTCGATAGTTTAACTGAGAATTAACAGATAAAAAAAAAGTGTACGAACGGATTACTTCTTCTTCTGCAACTTCTACTTCTTCTTATTTAATCTTCATCTTCTTCTACTTCTTCATCTTCTTCTTGTTCTACTTCTTTTTTTCTTCTTCTTTGTCGTCGTCCCTTTTTTCTTTTTCTTATCATTCAAGTATCACCATGAAGTGCTTTCACCACCGCCATCATCATCACCACCAATCACCGTCAACATCATTCTTCATCACCATCTTTTACAATCATCATTGTCGCCTCCAAATTATTTCTTTCGAGAATGCATAATTTCGACAAACAAAAAAAATTTAATCAAGTTTTTTTTTTAAGGTTTGTGTACCTGGAAGAGTTGCAGTAGCCATGGTAATCTGGTAAATGAAGTAACAAAAATTCAGCACATCGCCACGTCCATTTGAATCTACATGGAGCAGAAAATGTCAAATTTCCAATTTTAATTAGCCTATACCGTGTGAGTAAAAAAATGACACATAACAAATCCCCAATTTCAGGGGGGAAATGTGTCAAGAACACATGATCATTATACATTGCCGGTAAGAAAATCTTCTACTAAATGATTTGATACCATATATTTATGAGGGGTGTCTTCACGCTTGGATAATCAGTAGTTATTCTGTAAAGTGATGTAATTTTTTATTTGCGTCAAAGTAAAACATGACTGCAATTAATGAATCCAGACGTCAGTGATGTCATAATCCTACAAGGGTTAAAATCCATTGCAAAACATCTTTTCAATAATTAACATAAGAATTATTTAATAAACACTTTTAGTATCAATTCTCAAGTTAATTTCATTGAAAAGGGATTCGCAAATAATGTATGTTCACTAACTCATATAGGATTAGGACAGCAATGGCATCTGGACTCATTCATTGTAGCCATGTCTTATTTTGGCGCAATCGATCTTTGATTGATTGATTGATTGATTGATTGATTGATTGATTGAATTTATTTTTTTCTTCATTTCAAACAAATTGACAAAGTAAGTAGGAACAAAACACAATATGAATAACAGAAATGAAAAAAGGGAACTCACTGGAAAGCTTCGCTTGTTTATGTGAGTCCCCTGAAATAAATAACTGATTAAAATTTATCAAATACAAATATAAATTAACAATGTTCAATAAAATATTTGAAGATCTTTACATCACAGTAAAACAATACCACCTGATTCGTTAACACACACTACATATAACAACTTATGATAGCAACACACATATAACACTACATATAATAACAACTTATATGGAAGAAGATACTCTTGCATGCCATATACAACAATTATGTTTTATGAGATAGTTTTCATTCGATTTGAGGAATTGTGGAGTGTCAAGTGTTTTTTTACTCACACGGTGCAGTATACATGGTATAGTCCAATAATACGTAACAAAATTAACTTCATTTACCCCATTTTTTTTTACAAGATATAATGTTTTGGTTATATAAGTCATGATAGGTTGAAATGTAGAAAGGTATCACATACCATAAATATTTTCAAATTGGAAATGATTTATTTTTCTCAAATGTATATTTAAAAAAACTCGGTTGGTGGAAGTGCATGATAAAAACACGTTATCGTGTTTATAGGAAACTTTGTGGCGTTTGCAAAATAAAGTTTGAAATATTGAGTAAAATTATGTAACATTGTCAACAGAAATAAAAAGAGTCGTATTTCGGTAGAATAAAAATGATTAATTTACTGACGGAAGCGAATCTGCTTTCTATAGCTATATACTACCAGATTTCTTTTATTGTGGTTGTGACGTTGAATGAAAATAGAAAATGAGCAATTAAGAATGGTTTCATAGAATATCATGCAACACTTTTAAAATGCGCAGAATAGTCTTCACTAATATTAATTTAAGTCGTTTAAGCAAAGTTTAAATAGTTAATATGCATGACTCACCGAGTTTTTTCCTCCAGTTATACCATTTCAAAATGGCGTTTGTTGTGAACTATAGCGTCATGGGTTACGATGATGACGATGAACCACGCGATCTGTCCATTATCATTTTAAGCATATCAATGCAATATATTACAAGAATTGTGGTGAAAAAATATCTGGCTGCCGTAAACATAATTAATGCGCTAATCTATACAGATTGAATGGAAATTGAAAAAAAAGTAAGAAAGCTGACAAGTTTGACTGGTCAAGACCTCACTTGACGCATGTTGCCCTCCACCCCCCCCCCCTTCCTCCACCCATGACATCATTTTGTTTCCCCCTTACATTTACATATGAAAATAGTGCATAACAAAGAAGAGACCCCCTGTCGAGCAATGAATGTATTCCAAGTTATGATCAGATCCCATTGTCACTGACCAAGATTGTAATCAAACCTGTACAATGTAAAAGCATGTAGTTCGCACTATACCAGGGAGCTTTAAGTGATGGAGTGACAACGAAAGCAAATTAATAGACCAGTTCGTAGTTACTTCAGGGACAATTTTGGTCAAATGACCTTTCATTTCTTTCATTATGATAGGCAGATTTCAAAGCAAGATATTACGTAAGCATGCCTTACATAGCAGGATGAAGAAATTGAATGGACCAGGGGAGCGTTTCATCAATATTTTCATCCGACAAGCTGTCAGATCTGACATCTTTCCATGATTTTGATTGGCAGAGAGGCACTGTTCCTATGGTAACTGTCGGATAAAATGGGACTTGTCGGATAAAACGTCCGACAAGTCCTTTCATGAAACGCCCCCCAGGTGACTAGAATAGCACACCAATGAACAATTTATGAAGGTATCTGTTGCATTCCTATTTTGAATGCATATCGTAGCATGTTTCACAATGTACTTGGCAAACTGTGAAATACCAGTCGTTCGTGGACGCATTGTTGTTTTTTGTGTATGTACATGAAAAACACAATTCAAAAGAATATATGCATAATTAAGACATCAAATTTGGTGCTTATCTCATTAGATTTTAAACCACCATGTCACTTTAGTACAAATGTCCTTCCTCTGATCATGCGCAGAATCTTTTGATCATGCGCAGAAAGGAACTACGAACTGGCTTATTCATGTAGCTTCGAATTTCTAAAGAAATATAAAAGAGTACAAAGGTGCCTTTGGTGCCTTTGGTGGCGACTGACTGTGATTCCGGCAGTTTAAATGGGAAAACTGAAAGGTGATTATTTGAAAATAGATAATTGGGAATGTTTCCAGCATTTTTATTACAAAATGTGGATTTTGAATACATGACGAAATATATATCTCAAGGCCTATTATAGCCTGAAATTGGGCGAAATATCGTATGCTAATAGTTTCAAAATGTGAAAAACCCTGAGAATTTTACAATTTTTATATCAACATTTTACAAATTTCCACACACTTCCACATTACAAAAAGTTAACATTAGCTTGGGAGAAAGTGTATATTTTGTGATCTTATGCGTTGCAGCCACATGCGGCCTATTTTATATAGGGTAGTTTCAAATCATATTTCAATAGATATTGCAACATTTATTTTGACTTTTCCTCGCAAAAGTTAGTAGTGTGTCTGCTCATAATACCTGACCAGAGGCAGCGAAAGGTTATTATATTTTCAAAAGCATATTGTCATAGAGGAATAAGCCAGTTCACGGTTAGCTCATGATCAACTTTTCTCAAATGACCTTTGTGATTTTTCATTAGGATAAGCACTATCATTTTCAAATGTAGATGTTGCGTAAGCTTTACCGGTAGAGTATTCAAATTCTAAGAACAAAAGGCATTGTATAGACCAGGTGACTAGAATAGTACATCAGGGATAAAGTTTGGAAATCTGTTTTATTGTCTGCCTTTGGCACATTTGACTACTGTTTAGGCTAATACCAGTGATTATGAGGGCTCTATTTATTACTCTTCAGCTTGGATGTGATAAATATTTTGAAAGGAATACATGAATAATCATCAAATCACAAATGCCTATGTCAGTGAATTTGAAAGCCACCTTAATGGTTGTCTCCAATGACCTTTTTCTGCTCGTGCGCAGTTTACAACCGTGAACAGGCTTATTAGAATTGCATTTACTCGTGTGTATCCTAAGATGATACAGATTTAGATTTAGATTTATTCATTTATTTCCGTTCAAACAAAAGATATAATCAAAGTAAAGTGTAAATACATGTTCAAAATAATACATACAGTTCTATAACATTTCATAATAAATATTGAAGATAAAATTATCTGAACGGAGGGACTTGCCAAGAAAAGCAGAGCTTGTAAATAAGGCAAGTCCCTAAACATAGTTCCAATACTAATTTACATAACCTATATACAAGAGACGGGTGGAAAACAAAAATAAAATACATAATCTACAAAATACCAAAATAGAGCGTATAAGCGACAACAAAAAGTGGAAAGTAATTTGAATAATTGGAGTGATAACGATAATGATGATAAAATTTTTAATAGAAATTATAAGAGTGGAAAAGGGAGGCAAAGGAAAGAGAGGGGAGAAAAGGGTGGTGCAAATAAAACTGAAAATAAAAAGAGGAACATGACAGGTGCACAGGTCATAGGACACTGTAGTGACATTATTTAGAATATATATTAGACAAATTTGTTGATAATTAAATGATAGTTGTAAATACGTTTAGTTACAGTTATATATTAGCTTGACTTGTTGGTGTGGAGTATTGACAAATTAGCATCTTTTTAAGTTTGCGCTTGAAAATGTTAAAGCTTGGTGATTCTTTAAAGTCATTGGGCAGTGAATTCCAATACACTGGTCCAAAAAAGACGAAAGAGTTTTTTGCTAAAAGAGTACGGGTTGGGGGTAGATGATAACAATTACGTTGTCTCGTTGGGTAATCATGTATGGAGGAGTTTTTACAAAACATATTTGAAAAAATTGTGGGGAGATCATTTTTATTTAGTTTATACATAAATTGGGCGAGTTGGAAAAGATATAAATCATTCACTTTAAGAATATTATTTTGGAAAAAAAGGACATCTGTGTGTGATCTGAAATGAGTTTGAAAAGTTATTCTAAGGGCCTTCTTCTGCAACAACAGTATCCTTTGTAATTGTGTTTGGATTGCACAACCCCATGCCAAAATGCCATAATTAATGTATGGTAATATTAGTGTATGATATAATGTAAGTAAAGTGTGAGATGGAAGAAAATATTTGAGCTTGTTAATAATTCCGATGTTTCTTGAAATTGTTTTGCATATATTATCAATGTGTGGTTTCCATGATAGCTTATTGTCAATAGTAACACCCAAGAATCTGGTTTGTGATACATTTTCAAGAACGGTGTTATCAAAAATGAAATTGTCAGGTAATGTATGTGTTTTGTTACTAAAAAGCATATAATTTGTCTTTTGTAGGTTAAGTGATAGTTTATTCGCCTTAATCCAGTCAGTTACATGTATGAGTTCAGAGTTTACAATTTTTACAAGTTGATTTGCGTTATCATGAGAAAAGAAAATATTCGAGTCGTCTGCAAACAGTATGAATGTTAGTAAATTTGAACTTTTTTTAATGTCATTGATGTGAGTAATAAAAAGAAGAGGGCCAAGTAAGCTACCCTGAGGTACTCCACAGGTGATAGGAAGAGTAGAAGAAGTAGCGTTGTTAACTGATACGAATTGAGACCTATCTGTTAGGTAACTCCTGAACCACTCCAAGGCCTTCCCCCTAATACCATAAAAAGAAAGTTTATAAAGAAGTATTTCGTGGTTAATGGTATCGAAGGCCTTGGAGAAGTCCAGGAAAATACCAACAGTATGAAAACCTTTATCTATGGAAGTAGTGATTTTATCAATAAAAGACAGAATTGCATGTGAAGTGCTATGATTTTCGCGAAACCCAAATTGTGAGTTAGAAAAGATATTATGTTTATCAAAAAACGTACTTGTACGTGTATGTATAAGTTTTTCGAGAATTTTAGATAATGAGTCGAGTAATGAAATAGGGCGGTAGTTAGAAACAAGTTGATTGTCGCTTTTTTTGTAAAGAGGGATGACTTTGGCTATTTTCATGAGACTAGGTACTTTCCCTGTGTTCATAGAAATATTTAATATGTGCACCAAAGGATCGACGATAGTTAAAATAATTTTCTTGAGTAGAAAGTTAGGAATGCTATCGAAACCTGGGCTCTTCTTAGAGTGCAGATTGTTAACAATATTAATAATTTCTCCTGTATTGGTAGGATTAAAAAATATAGAGTTAGGGTTTGGGTTGTTAAGAAAACTGTTAAATGATTTATGTGTTAATGGGATTTTGCTTGCCAGATTGTTGCCAATATTGGAAAAATATGAATTAAACTCATTTGCTATTAAGTTATTGTCATCGATGATTGTGTTGTGTGTTTTTATTTTTGATATAGTGGAACTTTTATTCTTTTTGTTTAACGCGCCATTTATAATTTTCCAAGTATTCCTCATATCATTTTTGTGCAAATCAAGTTGGGAGGTATAATATTCTTTTTTTGCAATACGAAGTAAAGAAGTAAGTGTGTTTTTATATGATGTGTATTTAGAACGGGATTTGTCGCTTGGTTTGGATATGTATTTATAGTATAATTTGTTCTTTCGGTTGATTGATCTCAAAAGTGATTTAGTAATCCACGGGTGGAGTGGGACCTTTTTATAATTTGATTTTCTGTTGATAGTAAAAGGAACGTGAGTATCTAGAGAAGATGTTAATTTGGAAATGAAGAAGTTGTATGCGTCATCAACGTCTGTGGATTCAAAAACACTCGACCAGTCTGTTGTATTTAAGTCATTAATTAGATTGTTTATATTGTCATCAGTTATTTTTCTAAATGGAGTATTGAATGTTTCTTTCATTATAGCTTTATTTGTAGATAACCTAGCAAAAATGGGAAAGTGATCAGTGATGTCACTAATGATAACGCCGGCTTTGGGGATTTGTTGAGTTATATTGCTAAAAATGTTGTCAATTAAAGTGCCCGAGTTATTTGTAACTCTTGTCGGTTTAGTGATAAGCGGTAAAAAAGAATAGGAAAGAAACATTTCAAGAAACTCCTGAGAGGTGCTGTTAGAATTGCAATTTACTAAGTTGATATTGAAATCACCCATGAAGAAACAATCTTTATTTTTCAAAACAGGATTTAATAAAATTTCATTGAGAGATTCTAAGAATGCATTGGTATTTGATTGAGGAGGTCTATAAAATACACCCAGTATTAAGTTTTTGCCTTTTGGGTTTGTGACTTCAACAAACAGGGTTTCTAAAACGTCGTTTGATATGGTTATATTAGCTATATGAGTATAATCGTATTGTTGTGGTATGTACAGAGCGACACCACCTCCAGGTCTTTGCGTTCTATTATTAACAATTAAATCAAAATCAGGGAGTGTGAAGAGGGAACATGGATTATCAGAGAACCATGTTTCAGTTAAACCAATAAATGAAGATTTCGGAAACCGGTTGTTATCTAGGAATAATTTAAGTTTATCAAAATTTTTACTGGCACTTCGAATATTCAAATGGAGAAGATAAAAACTTTCGCTTGTGTTGTCTGATGTAATAGATGATTTGAAATGTTGTTCTGTGAAATAATGTGATGTAGAGAGTTGTCCAAATTGATCATTTGCATCAAAGTTGTAATTAAGATTGGTTGTATTATTGTCCATAAAATTTCGTATGTGTGTATCGTAATTGGAATTATGATTATCTAATGTGTGAGTAGCGCCATGTTGCGCCGAGAGAGACAACAAGTCGTCGTTGTTTAAAGAACTAAATGGAAACCTAGTAAAATCAGTCATAAGCAGAGGAGAGAGGGTTTGTGGTAAACCTCGGTGAAACAATGCACTATGCTGTATACCTGTTCCTGAGTATGTGTGAAAAAAAGAAAGAAAGAAATAATAAGTGTGTGTTGACGAAAGGGTAGTAAAAACAGAAAAATCAAAATAGAAGAAGAAATATAAGGAAAAAAAAACAGGGAGAATAAAAACTAATATAAAATGTAATGACCTTGTGCAGTGCAAAGTATGAAGGGGTGGTGTTGAAACTAGAGAAAATGTAAAACACTGAAACAAAAACAAAATAAACTTCCTTAGTGAAGTACTAAGAGTAATTGAGAATATATACTAGTATATGTATATATATATACATATATATATATATAAATATATATGTATATATATATATATATATATAGGTAAGTAAAGAAACAAAAAAATAAACAGAACGTATGAAAGCAAAATAAAGGAAGTAAAATGACAACAGATATTCATTCTGTATCCGTCTCTCCTGAAGGTTACATATATTTTTTTAAAGGTCATATCAAAATATCAAATGAGGATAACTAAATAGAAATGATAGCAAACTTAACATAATGTCGGATTTATACCTGCGTGATCGATAGAAGTATGCAAAGATCGATCAATATAGTCTATTGGTCTAGCACGAATACATGTCGTGATATGTATATATACAGAAAACAAACAAGGAGGACTCTGCATTTAACATGTTTAACGAGAGTCACGTTTAAGTTCGAAGAATGATTCAAACTTTTACAAAACAGACAAACGATAGACCGTATACATGTATATAGCTGCGTGCAACAAAGTCTGGATTTACGACACGCAGTATACGCTTGAGTGGTTGAGTGCGGACACAATAAAAACCGACTTGTTGCGATGCCAGTGGATGTGAACATCCTATTGTTCCTTTTATGTCTTAAACAGGTTGAGGATTTTTTTTTATAAAGAAATGCATATACAATATAAAAGAACCTAACCAAAAATAGACATGGTTAAATAAATTATTTTTCAAACATAATGTTGAAGAGCAAAAGCACTTGAATTTTGAAACATCCAACCGTTTTCCCTTGAATGCCAGATTGAAAATTGTAGTAGGGATTTTTTTTTTTTTGTACATAAATTGTTCATGCTTAATAATGCAGGAATGGATAGCCAGTGGAGAATGTGGATAAACGTAATACAATCTACAATAATAAATTACATTGATATATTACAGGCTTCGAGTAATATAAGATTGGATGGAAAGTGTAGAGCCTGGTCATGCAATGTAGAGTAGAGAGATAAAGGCCTGAAATGAGCACATTTGATTTTAATGCGAAACACTACTGTATTGCCAGAAACAAAAAAGGCAAATAGCAGAAAAACATAGAAGTACAAACTGCATGTAGCTCCAGGGACAATTTTGCTTCGGGATGATCCGAGAATTAATGTTAATGCACGAACGTGTACATGTATTTACATTATACAAATAAACATTTAGCTATTAGTATTATTGTTTGGATGGATAGGTCCATGGTAATTAGATTCACTCATACTCGGAGTAAAAAGTTTATGAATATAGGAGTCACTCATGTGATTTAAGACAAGACAGTACCATGATAACTGATTGTGAAAAACATCCTGGTGCACACCAGGGAAACGAGGGAGTTTCCCTTGTCACTGGTGTCTGATTGTCAAAAAATCATGGCCTTCAACAATCACCGCATTTAGGCCTTCAACTCTTCACTAAGTTATTACCGAGCATAGGAGATTTAAAAAGTCTAAACATAAGAAAGAGAAAAGGTGGACTGTTAGCCCTTGCTTATGCTTTGTGTGTTTAAACCACTCAACTCATTGTCTGATAATAATATGTTGATACATTTTTTTACGCAATAGAGATATAAACAGATACGTATGCAACATGTGCTAGCCGACCGCATCAAAAAAACAACAGAATACTAGTAAAGGGTGCAACAGGTTGTTTTAAATTATATAACAAATATAAAAAATTCGGTTCCTGCTCTTAAGCCTTGAGGTTGGATGGTCAACAAGCAAAATGTCAAGCAAAAACTTTTGGTGTAAAACAATTTGATGTTTTAAGTAACAAGAGGCGCGTAGCTATATGAGATAAACTCTGCTCAAAAGGAATGGAATAAACCGAGAAAAGAAATACACAACGTTAAGAGAGAGGCGAGATAGAGAGAGTAACAACATGCTTCTTGTGCAATTGGTGGTGAATGATAGAGAAAGATGATTAAATGAGATTAGTGATGAAATTGAGGATTAATTTTCTAATGTGAAAGAGGTCCTAATAGGCCAGAGGTCATTGAATAGTCTGTGAGTAGATTTTCTGAAAGAGGTTTAATTTCATAGTGTTAAAGGGTCTAGTCTGTAGAGTCTTCAATGCAAGATATAATTGAACTGCATGTCTTATTTTATTCAGCCCAGGATAGGCTTTTGTGTTTAAGAATTTTCAGGTGCAATTATGCAAATTAACTTTGGACATGTTCCTTGTACTGAACACGTAGAAAGGTACATTTGGGGCAGACACACCCAGCCAGTTAGAAGAGGACATGCCAAGCCTGGGCATGGATCCTCAGGAGATTGTGTTCATTTTATAATTTCTTCAATAATTTCTGGTCTAGTCTTCTTTTTCTCCAAGATTGAGAACAGGAGAAGAACCTGTTTTGACAGGGTATTTCATCGATTCTGTATACACATAGTTAATTCAGCACCACCGGTGAGTTGACTTATGAGCTTTTGTATGTTTTGAAAGTAAAAGAAATAATGTATGTGAAAGAAACAATACTGACCTATGATAAAGGATACTTTATTATAGTAAATGGATGATTCTTTAGGCCTACTTATAAAGTATTTGAGTAAACCCTATAATCGAATAGTTTGAACTTTCTCCTTATTGTTGTTTGAACTTTTAGAAAACTAATTTATGTTAGCATTTCAAGACGGATTGCATAATTATAGGGAGTCATTGGACTTTAAATGGAATATGGAAGGATGTCATACACTCTGAATTATTTAGTAATTGTTTAGTAAGAGGGGCATTTTCACGGTAACTGACATTACACGGCACAATGATTTCACACCTTTCATTGTGTGTATCTCTAAAACAACAAATGATTGGAGTTTGCTTTTGATAGAGTTAATAAAGTGACCCTTGCTGTATACTCTGATACTAAGTTTTTCAAGTAACCACATTTTTACGCATCAGCAAGCAAAAATGTGTCGGTAACTGACATTACGCAAAAGGACATGCAATTTCAGGGTGTTCAGTAAAATTGAAATATCTCATGTCCCTGAGTAGATATTGAATATGTAAATATACCTTCATTACTAGGTTAAGATGTGTCAAAATATTAAACAATTCGTTTTTGTCTTTTGGGGGCTATGGTAATTTTTCCACAACCATGCTGGTAACTGACATTACGGTTACGGTAACTGACATTACACTTAATTTGCCATAGTGATAACACATGGAAGTCAAATGTGTGGAATCATTGCATTGTATCTTCTGTGCAGAGCTTCACATGAAAGTGAGCTTGATGTGGAAGTATACCCGAGTTTCTAGGAACATTTCAATGAAAAAACTTTTTCTTTTTCATAATTCCTTTCTTTGATTTGAACATTTTTATCATTACTTGTCGGTAACTGACAATACACATTAACATTTACCAGTGCTATATGATTTTCAAAGGCATAATTTTCTTGGTACTTATATGTAAGGCTTTTTTAAATCATAAAAGTTTCATAATACTTCACATTTTTAATTATCAAAAGATAAGAAATGTATGTTTCACTTACTCGGGGGGGTGGGGTCATAGCAGCTACATGTTTTCCTATAGTAATTTAATACTGCATTGACTGTACACATGGATTTTTCTGAACTTTACACCCATAATATATTCATCAGTTTTGTATTGACTTTTTAAACCTTTTCCTTCTCCAACCTCCCCCTCCCCTCAAAAAAGGCAAAATGAATAAGGGTCTCCTCCCCTAGGCTACACGTACCCCTCCCCCGAATCTCATACAGCCATGTAGTTTTATTGATTTCTATTCTGGTCAGTGCAAGCAATGCTTGTTCATATCTGTCGGATTTCAATTCTCTTCATAATTTGTTTAATCATTTTCTTTGCTAATTTCTTTTTTTAAGCTGTCAACAAAAAAATAAACTCCAGCTTCTAAACAGAAACTGAACTATTTGTAAATTAGAAAAAAAAAACAGTTTTAGTAGATCCATGCAACATTGATCAGAACTGTCAAATTTCACTTTTCATCTATACTTGTAAACCGATCACAAATAAAGGATTTCGTACCAGAAAAAAATTGACAAACAAAAAAAAAAGGTCTTCGATCACAAATAAAGGATTTCGTACCAGAAAAAAATTGACAAGCAAAAAAAAAAAAAAAAAAAAAAAAAAAAAAAAAAAAAAAGGTCTTCAAGCTCGTCAGGGGGGCATTGAAGGTCTTAAAGCTCGTCAGGGGGGCAAAAAAGGTTTTTCAAGCCCGTCAGGGGGGGCAAAGATACGTTTTTGCATGGGTTGTGACTCGTCAGGGGGGGCAGAGTGCCCCCCTGCCCCCCCCCCCCCCCCGTAGGTACGCTAGTGCATCCACACTACTAACAGGTACAAAAACCAGGAATTTACTTTTATCCTTTAGCAAAAGAATCCTAGAAACTAAAAAAAGGGACCCTGGAAATCCCCTTCATCACAATGTTATAAGCTTAAAAAATGTTGCAGATTTAGGCAATAGGTTGGGAAAAGTACCCGCTACCCCCCCCCCCCCCCCCGAAAACCAAACAAAAAATTGTCTGATACAAACAATTAGGTACTTGATAAGTGCATGTACAAACAATTTCATAGTATTTTTTTTTGCACAATGGGAATGCAACTTCCTTCATAATTTCATATAGTATTCCTTGTGAACTATACCTTTTAAAAGTCAATAGCAAGCTCCTTCTGGTGTGACTTTTAAAGTGAAAGACTTAAATAACAAGTATGCAATATTTCTTCACCATAAAACTGACGACATATTTGCATTTCAATATTGGTAACCAACGTTTTATCATGGTAACTGACATTACATCTCGGTAACTGACATTACATTTTCCACTTGGTAACTGACATTACATATATTTAGTGGTACCCTATGGCTTCATTGTTAATTGGTAATCTTTAATTTTGGTGTAGAAGGGAGGGGTGTTACCTAGAGAGGAAATCTACCAAGTTTCATATAATATATCCTCTTTTCCAGGAAATGAGAAAAAGGTTCATGTTTTCGGTAACTGACATTACATACCATATCACATACTTCATCAATGTTCTTTTATCAGATGAATGAATTACTGGTGTTTCTTTCTGTGGGATTTTAAAAAGTGTTAATAGCAAGCTAAATCACAGGCGAAAACATCATGATCAAACCTAAGAACTTTAAAAATCTGGCAGAACAAAATATGTATCAATATACTATTTTCAACACTAATTTGTATCCATACTTTGGCAGCCATTTTGAAATAAAGAATGGCTGCCAGAGTCGGAACAAAAATTTGTCTCAGAAACTTCAGATCTTGTATTATGAAAAAACAAAGTATTTGACATGAATATCAACTTGATTTTTTTTTGCCTCTGTGTCCATCTGTGGTGAAAATGCCCAGATGCTTTAGTGCTTTAATTATGAATAACTATTCATAGAATCTGAACCATATAGTAGAGAGTGTTTTCTGGCCGTTATTCAATTTTAGATGGCACGTAGTCTGGGGCAGGATGCACCCCCGTCCCATCCTTAACTCCGACGTATGCTACTTAGACACCGATGGAGTGCTGTTTAGCAAGATCTGCGACAGCGGGACTTTGGAACTTCGGAGTATGAAATATTCATCAAAGAATGAACAGAATGGTGATGTATTGAACTGAAACAATGATCGTGATTGGATTCTAAGAACAGTTGCATATATATGCGCTTATTTTCCAGTGATTATCGTAGAGAGATTGCATTTAATTTAGCAAAGAAATGGTTCAGAATTAGAGAGTGGATAGTAGAGGAAATACCTCGGGGGGGGGGGGGCCACTTCCATTGACGAGTGGATATCATGCGCGACCATGGGGTCTCGAAAAGCACCCTAAACACGTATTTTCCATATTCTGAAAATGCACCCCTTAACAAGTATTGGCGTGTGAAACCCTACCCTTAACAAGTATTGGAAACAAAACGATACTCTTGGCAAGTATTCCCTGAATTGAACCTCTAAACAAGTATTGTTATGTCACAGGTCCGTCGGTCGTCGGTTTTACCTTTATACACCATTTGGTTTGGTACGGCCTCACCTTCCACACCTCGCGCAAATCGGACTCTAAACACGTAGTGTTGGGGCAAAAAGGACATCCTTTATAAAACATTCTAATTTTGTTTTATCATCCCCGCAAATTTGACCCTAAACACGTAGCTTTCTTAGCGAAATAGATACCCTTTTTTCATTATTTTTGTGTTTTTGACACCCTTATCACGTTACGTACATGTACGTAACGTGCCCTATCTTGAAAAAGACATCCTTTTTACGTGTTTTTTGGTCGCGCATGCATTCGTCAATGTAAGTGCCCCCAGCGGCGTAACAGGAGTCGGTGGCCAGGGGGGCAAGAGCCAAAAGTTTCCCGGTCATATCCTGGTATGAACAGGCGTAATGGTGTAATAATGTGACGATTTTGAGAGGGCTAGATATTCCGTATCAGGCAGAATTAATCTTTTTTTTTTAAGTTGCGAGCGAGCGAGCAAAAATTTTGACATTTTTAATACAAAAATCCAATTTTGTGATAGATTTTGACGTGATATCCAGAAAATAATATATTTCACTCTTCTCTCTTTCCATTCATTTTTTTGTGGTCTGTACGCCACTGTTAACAGGATTATTTGCGGCAATAGCGTGATAGAGTAAACAAAAAACGAGGGGCGCAGTATGGCGCATGTGCAAAAAGCTGCTTAATATAAGTTCCGAGGGAGCGAAGCGAGCGAGAAAAAAATCGCCTTTTCATGAGAATCTAACTTTGAGATATTTTTTGACATTATATTCGGTAAATAATATCATATTGTACACTCATACTTTGCTTTTCTTTCCTCCTTTTTTTCTTGGTTGTAGAAGTTTTGGGGACCATGGCCCATTAAACTTCCATATTCATATACGGCAGTGCTATGCGATTGGGGTCCGGGGCGGAGCCCCCGGAACTTCTTGATATCACAGCCATTCAAACCTCGCAGATTGCCGCTATTTTTAATCAAATCGCGGGTATATATACAGAATATAGCTTTTACACAACACACTTATTCATCCCAGTTGAACCAAATATTTTGAGGGGGCAAAACATAGCAATGTGGGAAAATTTGTAAAAAGTTGCCAGCGAGCAAAGCGACCTGGAAAAAAAATGCCTGATGAAATTGAATTCTGTGATAGATTTTTCCATTATATTCAGCAAATAACACATTTCATTGTTTCCATTCATTTCATTATACGTTGTCTCCTATAATTTCTTTTATTTCCTCTTGGGTGAGGAACCAAGAACCCCCCCCCCCCCCCGCGCCTGTACGCCAGAGATTAAACGTATAGCTTAATGTATGAAGGGTCCCTACAGGGGGCGTTATAGAGCCATTTGAAAGTTATAGATGAAGAACCCCTACTGCGTGGGGTCTGGGGCAAAGCCGCGATAGCTTATTTGCATAAAATTTTCAAGCTTATAGCACAATTTTATATGCAGTCCATCTTTCTTCCCGCTCTTTATTTTCAATCCTTGGCAGCCCGGTCGTGTTATTAAGGTTTTTTTTCTTGTCCGTTTTCTTTGTTTTCCAATTTAGCTTTTGACTAATTCAATTCTACCTTCTTTTCCCGCTATTGTTTGCCATTTTGTCATCTTTTGATTTATTTTCCATCATGCAATTGCATTACATAGGCCTATTTAGGAATGATTTGTTCTTTCTCAAATGTTCTTTTTTCGTTCCTTTTCCCGCTTTCTTTCCTTTTTCCATTAATTTTTTTTCGATTCGTTTTCTTTTCATTTTTCCCTTTCCTCCTTTCCCTTTCGCCTTCCTCCCCCTTTCCCTTTCTTTCTCCCTCCCTCCCTTCTTTTTTTCCCGTTTTTTTTTTATTTTCCCGGTGAAATCCGCCAGGGGGCAGCTTGCCCCCCCTGCCCCCCGCCTGTTACGCCACTGCCCCCCCCCCCCCCCGGGGGGAATACCGATGCAAGAGGCTAATAGATATTAAGTAAATGTGTTGGTATAGGTTTAAGATTTGGAGAGGTTACGATCAGGTCAGTACAGGATCTGCTTTGTACATGTTAGCCCTAGAGGCAGGTACGGTTGTGAAACGTGGAAATATTGTTTGAGAAATATTGTTACTTGGAGAGAGATAGGAGGTATTATCCTTAAAAAATAAAGAATCTGAGTTAAAGGCATGGCTGATGTGAATATTGTTTTTATTTGGTTGTTCCCATGTGACACATATTTCCTCAAGTATCTGGCCACGAGGTCTCTAGTATAGGTAGGAATCTAGTGTATACAATCAGCAAGAAAAACCCAATGAAAAGCATGACAACACAATAATGTTCTCGCGGCATCAATGTTGCTTTAAAGGGAATGAGTTCGATGGTTCTCCATCTCTTTAGAATCCTAGATCTTACCACTGTCGGGCTGATTAATCATTATCAATTATGTCATGGATGTAATAACTCGGTCACATTTGGTCTACGGCGGCCGTACGGCGAGTCGAAAACAGTCGTTTTATCCATTTTTATTCAGATCACGTATATTAACTACTACAAAAAAATGTCAAAACGGCTGTTTTCAACTCGCCGTACGGCCGCCGTAAAACAAATGTGACCGAGGCATAAACAGGACATCAATTCATCATTCCCTTTTTAATCTAGTACCATATCCAGATATGCTAACCGTTACGGAATACTAGTCAGATAATTACAATGTGAATAACCAAACGGCTGAACCAAATATTTTCTTAAAAGACAAAATATGTTAACGAAAGTTTTTCGCTCGATCATTCAATCGGAAAAATGAACACTGAATTAACATGAGAACACATTTCATTAATATTCCGTAAGGATCGGCAACCCTGCGCTGCATATCCTTATAACCCATCCCTTTTTTTCGTTTCAAAAATGTAAAAGGTGATTTGCCTGATGTCTTCGCGTCTATGTTTCAAAGGAATAATTTCATCATGTTCATGGTTAGAAAGAAGTGAAGTGCACAGAATGTCACGTTTTCAGGTCGGAACATCAAAAATTGTCAGCTCGTATTTGATTGGTGAGATATTGTATCCATGCAAACAGCCATTAAAGGTCCATTTTTAGTCAATCAATGGGACTTTATTAGTCAGATCTTGATCATGATTATATGTTCAGGATAATCATTTTTCATGTTGAATTATTTTAGGCATTGAAAAATTCTGGCTACACCAGTACAAAATTACTGTTTTGTGAAATAAGCGAAACTTGAAAATGTCATAACTTTAATTTATATCCAGTTTTATGAAATATTTAGTGTTTATTCTTTTTATTCCCAATCTGGTCAAATCAACCTTTTCCTGGGATGGGCGTGGCCTTTAAAAAGCAAGAATGTTGCGCTCACTTTCCTTTTTACAGGAAAAGGAAATGGGTGTGTTCAGTGGGGGTAATGATCAACAAAAAAGGGGGCTAGTTATGGCGTATTAGGTAAAAATTTACTTTTAAATAAAAGTTGTGAACGAGCAAAAATTTCGACATTTTTACTACAAGAATCACATTTTCTGATATATTTTGACAGAATATTCAGGGAAAAAATAGCATGGTTCACCCTTCTCTCTTTCGATTTCTTTTCTTTTCTCCCCCCCCCCCCCATCCGCCAGTGGGTGTGTTTTACAAGCAACATGTGTAAAAGATAGACGTAAACTGGACTCGAGTAGAGGTCGGCTATCTATGAAATTGAAAATTTGCACTTCGTAAAGGTGAATGTTTTGATAATCGGTGGCAACCTGAACTTTTTAAAATGTCAACTCATTCCACTAATCATATTATTAATGCAAGTAGTTGATTGATTAGAGTATTGTGTACACTTTGTTTCAAATACCCGTCGATATTTAAACTAGCACATCAATGATGTGGAGCTCATCCGACATCTTGCAACGACATTAAACACAATTTTTAATTTCAGCCCAGTTGACACTATAGTGAAATATATTGGTGACATAAATCGAGGAAACAGAATTGAAATTGATGAAGAAATGACATAGAAGTGATTTTATGAATAAATTTCGTATGATTTAGCATAAATAATTTTCTAGTCAAAATGTCTAAATTCTGAGTAAAACCTTGGTGAACCTCATGTAGCTCTCAGGAATCAAAAAAGATCAAAATCAGTCAAGAAATAAATAAGAAGCATTTTTTGTGAGTTTTGAAAAATATGCATAGATTAGAGCAAATTCGGAGTAGTAATTTTGAATCCCCCACCTAGTGGTATCATATAAAGTAAACAGAATTGAAATCAGACTTGAAATGACGAAGAAGCATTTTGAAATTATGGACGGTGGTGGAGTAGTAGACATAATAGCCTTCTTGCCAATTTGCATTTTGAAAGTTTTTTTTTTTTTTTGAAAGCGTTTAATTTCATGTCATGTTTGAGTTAATTCCTTAATCTTGAAAATGCAGTAAAAAGGTTTTGGCAACCGTCAGCATTTAAGTAACTCATATTTTGATAGCCTTAATCATACTATTTAATTATTAAGAGATTGAGCCATTCGTCATGTTTAATGTAAAAAGGAGTTTTAAAACTTTTACTTTAAAACCTTTGAAACAATATGTGTATAATTTGTCAACTAGCCTCCATCTTAATGCAAATAAATTACTAAATTAAAAAAAATCACCCACCTCCGACTCCGATTAAAAAACAAAAAACAAAGATTCATCCCACACTTCTCATTCTCTACTCTCTGTAGAAGGCATTAAATCAAACACCCTCAAAAATAAATGAATAAATTATTTAAAAATGAATTCGGGTGTGCCAGATATTCAGTATTGTGAAGCTAAAAATGTCATATTATTTACATGGATGGTATATTTCTTATGTTCATTGTGATCTTTCGCAATTCTTCTACATGTAGTTGTGAATACATCAATCTTATTATCCTTCAAGGTAGTTAAGAATGATTTGAAAGTCACATGAGCTAATACATTGAACCTCTACTTTAAAGATTTATGCCACCATTGGCTTTCCATAGTTCGAGCACAAGTTAAAACCAGACTTTAAATGCTCCGGGCTGAAAATATTCATATCTAAATGAATAGAGTTAAATTCACTGAGCAAAATGCTAAAAAAATTCATCAAAATCGGATAACAACTAATGAAGTTATTGAATTTTAAAGTTCAGCAATATTTTGTGAAAATAGTTATAATTATGCACGTCATCATGAATATTCATTATATATGGGCTGATGATGTCACATCCCCACTTTCCTTTTTCTTATGTTATTACACGAAATCATAATTGTTTCATTTTTTTCATACATGATTGTGTGAACAATGTGTCTCTTTTAAAATGAAATAAGTTGCAGCAATTAATATCCAATGCATTAAATCAGTTATTAATCCGTTTTTTCAGTTCTTGAAAGAAAAAAATTGAATAAACATAATTTCATACAATGAAATACAAAACAAGTGGGGATATGGCATCATCGATTTGCTCATTAACCATTCATGAAGACATGCCTAGAACCGTTTCATCGAAATAATGCAAATCTTTAAAATGTCTAACTTTGTTATTCCTTGTCCGATTTTGATCCATTTTTTGTGTTTTGTTTGTCTGATTTTCTTTATCTGTTTATATCATATCATTTCCAGCCCGGAGCATCCCTTTAAGCAAGACTTCAGAATACAGGCATATGAAACTATAGTATAACGCAATGAAAACAGTCACATCGTCTTTCATAAACTTGCAGACTCAGTTACACACATTGATTCAGCGAAAAAGAAATACTTTTGAGTAATTTATTCACTTCACAAAATATTTATTGAAATGGATGGAACGTGGAATACATTCTGAGCAAAATAACAACTGGCAAGTAACACACACTCACGATGTAAACAGAACATTAATTCTTCAAATTTAAAACAAGTACAGGAAATTCAGAAAAATATAATTACTTTTTATAATAGCTCACCGTCCAATGTCTTGAGGACGTTTCACAGTTAAATCAAATCCATGTAATATTCACCAAATTTTGCACATAGTTACTTTAGCTTCTAAATATTCCAAATATGAATAATAATAATAATAAATAACATGGGTTCATGTGCGTGTTTTTTTTTTGCTATCGAGCTTTGAAGTCACCCGATTCTAAGTTCTCTAGAAATGCGCATTAAATAGATTGAGGCATTTTAGACCTAATGAGATTACTACACGTTGGGTTTAAACTATTACTCGGTCAAAATACGTGAAAATGAAAATCAGCAAAAATTTCACGGTATACCATTTTCTCTAAATATTTGAAAATTTTGAAAATACATATCAAAAATATTTTCAATACATTTTAGCTGATAATTTCTTAATTGTATATGTCATCCATGTATTTGGATCAAAAGAGAAGTTTTGAAGTCGATGCTATATTAAGTGTATTGAATCCATGTAAAAAAAAAAGAACGAATCCCCCGAATTGCTCTCAGTCTAACTTGGTCAATAAGGACCTCCCCCAAAAAAAATTATAATAACTATATATATATATATATATATATATATATATATATTAGACTTGGTATAAACATATACTCGTTTAAAATCCATCGTGAATGTACGTTCAATTTCTATTCTCACAAACATAAATTTTATACTGGAAAGTGAACAATAACGAACTCGTGCACACCCGCTTGCAGGATTTTTTTTTCTTAGTTGAGGGGACAAAAAATAGTAAAAACATTAAAGAAATTATGCAAGCAAGGGAGAAAAGCGATCAACCTTATTATATGGGTATTGCATACATTATCAAGTTGATATTGAAAATATCTGGTTCACATTTATGGTGGCTTTTCTTTCAATTTGCAATAAAATGAATACATGTATTTTGTTTCTCATAACATCCTGAAATTCGGTTTGCATTTTTAAAATACATCTGAAAAAAAAATTACGATTTTGTTTTTGAGTCCCCCCCCCCCCCCCCCTCAACAAATCTACATTAACCAGGGACCAGAATGGAAGCAAATATTAAAACGAATAGAAATATATACATGCACGTAATATAGGAAGACTATTCCAATCTTCAAAATAAACTATTAAAAACATTCAAGTTGTCATTTTTGTCCACTCTCTTAATATCAGAGATATGAAATACTAGTACATCTTAAATTGAATGAAGCTGAGAGAGAATCTGAGAACCCGAATAACTGTAAACCCCATCAATAGATTAAAATTTGATTTTATATTCATTAATTTCGTTACTTGAAATAGAGATTAATTTTCTACCTCTGACTTGTGCACATGCACTCCTAGCCCAAACAGAGGAATTATTTCTATTTAGAAATAAAATAAAATAAAAATAAACAAATAATGATAAAATCACTTGCACCCTGAGAAAAATAAAATGTGAAAAGAGCAGTCATAATGATACAGAGCATAAAATGTTCACTTTTCATTTTAGAAAAAAGCATGTACCTTAAAATAAATAAATAGCCTAGCTTTATGAAGCAAGTGATACCCCGATATACAAAACTAACTTGAAATAAAAATAGAAAACCACGTCAAATCTCAATAATCAAACTAGTTACAAATCAATATAATTTTAAAATGTCAAAAAAAGATTTTCGTAATCATGAAGCAAAAAATCACACACTCGAGGATACTGAAGTATAAAGAAATGATTCAAGAGAGCGCTATCAGCAGAATTCTTTTTTTTTTAAGACCACATCATCTAGCAATTATCAAATATGCTATTTTATCAAGATGAAAATGCAACACTACAAACTTGATGTCAAACCGTTATCGAAGAATCATTGAAATATATAACTAAAGGTGTATATCGGTACTATTTTTAAGTACCATTATCTACGAATATGGCACAGACCATAAAGTAGTTTGAAGCGAGTTTCATCAATGGCAAGGAATTCAGAAAAAAGGAATTACATAACTAGATTCCAATTGTCTTCTTTCTCAACTCATGAGAGATGAGACCTTACAATAATGGTGATAATAAAAGTGTGAAATACATGTAAGTTTGGTGGAGACAACAGAAATCGCTTACTTTAAATTCTCAATCATCATGTTAAGGAATCCATGTTATAATTCAAACGAGACGAATTTATTTGAATTGCTAATCAATAATATTGTTACTAGAAACCAACTGGTCAGGCCATCACAGTGATCACAACTGGGCATGTCATTACAGTTGGTCACAGCTGTTACCGACGGCTAGAGTTTAGAAATACTGTACTTCACAAAAATACATGTACATTTCCCAGATATGTTTGCATGAATTATTCATTTTCGTATCACTCGTGTAGATCGAGCATGGCTCACACACTCACGTGACCGTACTTTCTGATTACCTCATTACAAGGAATACAAAAGCGTAATCTAAAGTTAAGAGGCAAATAAATATTTGCTGTGCAAAGGGTTAGTAAAATAGTAATACATTCTCTTATATATTAATCTATCAACTAAAACTGACACGTAGAACCTAATTTGGATATTATTAACCCGGTATTGGCGCGGCAGCCTTTTACAGCGCGGCAGCCTTTCAATGAATGATTCCTTTTAGGTAGCCATTGATTCACCTGGGTCGAGGGGGGCAAACGAAGATTAATGTCTTATTCGGCATGGATCTGACACCGGTACCTTGTGGTCCAACGTCCGGGCAACCATGCACTGGACCACAATTGGCGGATCCAGGGGGGGGGGGCACAGCCGGCCTGTGCCCCCCCCCCCCTCCCCTTTGAGAGGCACAATTAAATTTTATAATGTAAATATACCGTTATAACAGAAGTGTGCACCCCTATTGAAAGCGAGGACCTTTTCATTGTCAAATTTTCCTCGGGGAAAATGTGCCGACCCCCTTTTGGAAAATCCTGGATCCGCCACTGCACATCACGACGGTTTTGGATTGGATTCTATGACATGGTAACTATGATAGAGGAGTTATTTCTTACTATTGCTAAATTCAAAACTACATTTTGGGGGCAAGTTCCCTGAACTGAGTACAAGAAGGTTGTATATCTTATCAGTAAGTACTGTCTTGTTTAGATCTACATGTATACCTTCAGAATATAACGGAAGCCATTTATAAAATATCTTGTCGGGAATCAAAATAAAAACATACATCATCAATTTCACCAATATCAACGGTATATTTTACAACGTGCAGCACATCATGCATGGCAATATTGGTACGGATGAGAAATTTGCAAGGTATTATTTATGCAGTCAACATTTCAATAAGACTTTGAAAGAATCAAATTCAATTATTGATACATATGTGCTGTAACCAGAAAAGATTGAATGATACAAATAAAACACCAAAAACTACTGAAAGATAAAAATAGTCAGTTACAATATCGAATCTGTAATAAATTTCTATTCACCATTTTCTATATACAATATAACTTTGGAATTTCAAGAATATTTCAGACACACAAAAATGATTGTAACAACAGGTTTTGAAAGCAAAACGTCTATCTGGTACAGCTGTAGATACAATGTACATGTACTCGTATTAAATCGTATACATGCTTTCACACTCTTCCACACACATGCATTGTATACATTATAAGAAAAAATGTAAGATGTATAGATGAGACTTCAATATATTATATTTCTTTTTTGAGCAGCATAGCATATAGATTTTCACTTCAAGATAAAATGCGAGTGCAATCAATATCAGTCACACAAAGCTTGCTTTACAACATAAAAAGCAAATTTCCGTTTGCTTTTAATCCATTTTTTGTCGAGACTCTCGTCTTCTATGCATTGTTTTGACAAGCTACGGTCGTGCGATAATACATGCAAATATATGCACACAAATAAAACAATGCACAACCGAAGTGTAAATATATAATAGCATCACTGATTGTCATGCGTTTTAAAAAGTTCATAAACATGAGGGAAAACCCGATATCCAATCATTGTAACATTCATACAATATCTTATTTGCAAACGATTGCAACATTTTTTTTTTTTACAATATTGAATTAAAACTACTTACTACGTTTGTACGGAACAGCCACGAATTGCATTGCCACTGCTTGAAATATCATGAATATTGTATTTATAAGTAAAAAAAAAAAACTGTAGTACAAGTATACTGTAGTTTGTAGTGTGAAGTACAAAACTATATTTTCATTCTTTTAAATGATTGTACGTAATTGTATGTGTTCATTCCTTTAAAAATGTAAGAATGTTTTTACTAGTCATTCCTTTCAAAGCCATGTGCTTTTCAATTTTTCATTCCTTTGTTTGTACATGTATGGTTTTCATTCCCTGATATGATGGAATGAATTATTCATTTTCGTACCACACGTATAGACCAAGCATGTGCTCAAATACATAATGACCACGCTTTCTGGTCATACGGACTGGCAGCCAACGGAATTGTATTCAGTTAGAAGTGAATACACAATATCCAAAACTTCTTTCTGAAATCACTTCTTATCGATTAACATAAAATTCAAACTATCACATGGGTTTTCTTGGGTTTTTTTTTTTATTAGGTGGAGGAGTCTTGTACAATCTACGACCTTCAAAACAATTTCAAAAGCAGATAAGAATAAAATAAAAATGAAGCGTTTCTCGTTTACTTTCAAGGAACAACACAAATCAAATACTTATGTTTATAAACAAATTTACATGTTATCACATTTAAACTATTATCTTTTTAAATAGAAAATCGCTTCGGTGGGTTGGTGAATCCATACAATGAAGATCTTAATTTAATGGAAATTGTTATGGAAGCGACTATCATTCGCTATAAATTTCGAGATGATTTAGGTTTTCAAAGATATACGTATATACGTGTACGCGGATTTTCTTGCTATTGATCCAGGAGACGAAATTATAAAGATTTTGTTTCATGAACGATTAGCGACCATCAATATATTATAAGCAAATTTACTGTAATTTCGGGACAAAATCTTTAAAGAAATATTTCAACAAAGACGACCAGTGATATCATATGATTTGGGGATTAACAGATTCCTTTACTGGGCAATGCCTCAAATGCAAGCCAGCGTTTAATTTGACTTTCAGTCTCCTTGAAATAAATAACGATAGAAACTAGTAAAGGATGACAAATGAATTGAAAAGCGAGATTTGACCAATGGCACATGTAAGAGAATGAACTGCAGACTGTTAATGGTTAGCAAAATGATGATGTGGCAGTCGCTGCAATTCTTGAATTAGTGTCACCCGTTAGAATAACAATCGTTCCTTATTTTTGCAACAATGGTTTAATCACATTGGACTCGGAGGAGACGACTTGTCAGTAAGGAGTCCGATCACATGCATCAACTCTACAACTTCCTGTCCTGGTTCGTGAAGGTTTCCAGGGAGGACATTCCGGTATGCTCTTCTGGCATCTTCCAGACTGTCCCCCTTTTCCCGATCTAACTTCATCATCACTTCCAAAGGGTTTGAGATGTGGAGGTAGGCCGACTTGGCTGTGCCGATCACCAGGCCATGCGCCTTCCGCCATTTCCACTCTGTTTTCAGAGTGGCCCACTTCTCTGCGGCTCCTTCAAGCCGTTGCGTCTTTCCCGTCGACATGTACTTCTCGATCAGAGTCTCCATGTCCTCGACATGGCGTGGGAAGATGTGTGGCTTGATGAGCGACTTGGGAAGCACACGCTGGAAGATGTACGACTCGAACTTGAACGCAGTCTGTCCAGCGAGCATGGCCCACATCTCCCGCTCCCGCGTTCTGTTGTCGTCTTCTGGAAAACTGTCTTCTAAGTGCATGTTTTCACTGCTAGTACTACTAATGCTATGGGATTTACTTCGCAACCTTTGGTTTCGGTGTGAATCCGATGTCCCGGGGCTTGTCGGCGACCTAGGGTGGTTCCGTATATGCCTTACATCAGTAGAACTCCTTGGACGGGTATCGTGTTGACTGTGGCCATTACTACTACTAGGTTCGGGTGATTTGGATTTGGTTTGTGGTGAAATTATCAAGGTATTTTCTTCTGAGTCAAGAGATTGCTGTTTCGGTATCGTGTTTTCACTGACGAGAGTCGGAACTGCATTCTCGGTGGAAGATGACTGAATCGCTTCCATCGTGGTAGTCAATACAAGTCAAGGTAAAATAGATGAATTTCCTGGACGGAAGTAAAATCCATGTATCAAGCTTAGCGATAATTTTGCAGAAGGGGGAAACCCCTGGTTCAAAATCGCATTCGAATCATTTCTTTGACGGAGTTCTCGTTTCGTATTGCAATTATAAATGTCAAACGACATTACAGCGAGTCATCCTGCCATTACAAGTCATTATATTAAATGATTGGGTATTCAACAGTATCTTACTGAGTCCATGCGTACAGGATAAGATTTCCTTGTTGACAATACTACTGATAGCGGCCAAGACTCGGAGATCAAACAAAACACTCCTTTTTACAAAGGTTGTCCCCAAATGGCACTCCCGAAAATCATATCTTATCTTTAAGTTATCTCATTCGGCAATAAAATCCAAATCAGTACGCTGATATACCACGAAATACTCTCCTTAAGTAGATGTGGCGCGAAAATCCTTTGATGGGTAAGTGTCCGAGACCTACGGGAAGCCGGCTCGTTATGACAACTCTTGGCACACTTTGGTCAATCAATATAACTTCTCGTATAATGTAGGTGGGACCTTTGTTTACGGAAAGGAGCAGAGCTTCGGCAGTCCGCAAGAATCACATTGTTGAAGTATAATTTATAATTCGATTATTGATCAAGCAAGTAGGCTAGACGAACACCACCAGGGTCGTAGGATGGTTGAATGATCGATTAGATTAGACACTTCTCATTTCTTCGCTTTCCTGGTAGATCTGAATACACGGAGAAAAAAAAAAAAAAAAACAGTATATTAATAAGATAAAAAAGTGTTGAGGCAGCAGTTTTTAAAGCATTTCACACATCGAGTCAAACACAGTGGCGTCTGTTTCACATGATCTATAGACAAAAAGTTTACAAGAATTCATTCATACGCCGTAGTCTTCAAAGAACATCAGTCACGAGTTGGAATCATCAAAGGAGAAACCTGCCCAAAGCCTCAACAAAAAGTTTCTTAGAATAAAAAGAAAATGAAACACACTAATCGCTGAAAATTCATCAAAATCGGATGTAAAATAACAAAATTGTTGTGGAACTGTTATGTGAAAAATAAGCAAAATGTTCAAATATCACAAACCTCTTTATTTTACATTTGATTTCGATGAAAGTTTATGCGTCGTGCTTTCTTCTTCTTAGTAAGATAGACTTATCTTTATTGGGGTGGACCCCCCTCCCCTTAATGTTACCTTCTCAATGAACGGTTAGGAAGTTGTTGACGAACACCAACAATTAAAATTTTCATGAATTTTCAACTACAAGAACGATGGACAGGGGCAACATCTTGGTACATGGGTTTTGACAGAAGTGGAGAAGGGGAGGGCAAGATTACCTAAAAAAATGATTTTTTTTTTTCTCACATAAATATCAAGTCATGCATGACATGGCTATTTTCTTTTCCACATTCTTCTTTTTTTCCTCTATCTTTTCTATGCCCCCCCCCCCATAAATTGAAAGGTTAAAAAAGAAAAAGAAAACTCTCCACCTCCGCCCTTAACCTGTAACGCACAAGATACCATTTTGATTCGTATCCCGTCAACCCAACATTATACAAATATTAATATTCCATCCAAAATGCGCGTAATTATTTTTTTCCCGTAAATCCCGTCTCCATTAACAAATAAAAAGGCGATTCAGATTTTTCATACAAGAATTTTTAAAACGGCAAATTTAAGACGAGATTTCCTATTTCATGTATTATGATCAATCATTATACACCAAAGTACACATGTATATGTAAAAAAAAAGGCTGTTCATACTTCTATTTCATCACAATATATGTAACCCCTCAATGGCTCATTAAATCAAATGCACATGCACAAGAACTCCAATAATGAACATGGTGTGTCGTGAGCATGAATGATAATTGCTCACAAATCGAAATCAATAATCATGTCCTGGGGCCCGGAACAAAAAACTTAGCAATGATCGTAGAGCATTTTTCTACGATTGATTCCATTGACTACAATGTACAATCAATCTTAAAAATCAAGCGTACGATCAATTGATAACCTTTGTGTTACGGGACCCATGCCTGATCATGATGCCCTCCCGTCGCGTTCAAAAGGACTTCTAGACAATTGTAGATTGACTAATATCGAATTCATCTCGTTCACGTTCAATATTCAGACACAAAGAAAAGTGGATCATGGACGGCATGATCTCAATGAACTGATGTCGATTAGTGGTGCCGTAATGGGGGGTTACTATAATACAGCACATTAACACTGTGAGAGGCCTAATAATTCCGAAGGGACATGTATGTTCGATGTCTTAACTGTCATAACGATCAGTGTACGGTACGATAATAAACAAATGCTTTTGCTTCTCGAAGAAAATATTTATTTACTACATATCAGTCACTTACAAGACTCGGGAGGAAAAACCCTTTAGTCAGTTTGTCTGGTGAGTGGTCCCAATTTTGCAACAAAACAGAAATCATGCTTATACCAAGGAGCTTCTTGCTTACACATGTTTCAAAACTGACAGACGGATGGGGGTACGAAGGGGGTGCATCATATGCCTACATGTACCTTTTGAAAAAGTGCCCCTTTCAAAAAATTAACCCCCTCACCTTTTCTGGTAGTTATGGTGGTGTTGTTTGGAGGGGGGTCACCATAATTTTCATGGTGAGCCCCCCCCCCTTCATTTATATATTCTTGGAACTGCCCCTAGTTAGTGATAGCATAAAAAACATAAAATTGCCAGACATAACAACACATGCAGGTCTAAGCAATTATTGTAAAAAACACATGGTCATCTTCATAGGATCAATGATCTGATCTGTCTAGTTATGATCAGTATTCTTGCATACTCCCTGATAAAATTCATGAATAAATATTTACTATGTACATTATGAGTATACATAAACATTCTATGACTGATGTGGTATGCCCCAGCCAACTCTCAAAACTAAAGTTGAACATTCACTGAAAAGGTACATTTAGGTCATTCATTCCTCCATCCATATTCATCCATCTATTTGTTCATTCACCCATCCATTCATTCTTTCATTTATTTATCTATCTATCCGTCCATTCCCCATTCATTCATTCATTTTAATATCTGATTATTCATCTATCCATCAATCAATTCATTCATATCAATAAACCATTGCAGCAAGTAACATGGGGGATGGAAACTAGTGTAAAGGGAAAAAAATCTCATATGAAACTATTCAGAAACTGAGAATGTCTTCATGTACACACAGATGTTTGGGGTTTTTTTTATCTAGAATTTTGTTACAAATATGAAATTCTGATGAAAATGAGAAATATGTTAATTTATCCCTTACTGCGATCCTATGAGCACGTTTATTGATTTCAATGATTAAACTGCGGGTATGGGGACGAACAGTAGAACTGACATTGACATGGGTTTGTGGTCATCACTGGTCATACAATCACTTTGACCTTCTAAGAATTCAGTCATGGCTAAACAACAACACAACACTACCATGGTGCTGGCTCAGCTGCACACTGTATATGCTCATATAATGTACCTGTACCGGGCCTACAGAGTTACATGTACATATTACATACATTAATATACTGTATACATGTACTTATTCATTCATGGGCATACATTAAATTTCAAGTGCAAGATGCATGTAGGATCTACATGATTGCATGTGTCAAACTCAAGATGTAAACAAAGCAGTTCAGGGTCAACCCTCCCCCCCCCCCCCCCCAACACACACACACATAAATACACATGGAAAATTAAACACCCCAAATAGTTAACCTTTCCTTTTATTTGAAATCCTTTTTTCCTAAATCAAAGTTTTGCCATTTCAATCCTTTTAATCCAAGGAACTAAAAGTACTTTTTTTTACCACCCCCCCCCAAAAAAAAAAGTTTGATTAGATATAATTTGTTTCTATTTTAAATTCTATACACCAGTCTGCATCACTGTATGTCAACCAAAAAAACAACATATTTTGTTACAACACAATGAATTGTATGTTCTTTCTTTTCATATTATTATACTGTATATCTGGGTTCTGGAATATAGCAAAACAATGTTTATTCAAAGTTTAATGATTTATACATATGTATTTTTAATTTGACAATAAACTCATATAATTTTAGTAAACACTATTAAAATAAGACATTAACCTTCATAAGCAGGCTTAGACATAATGGTATAATATTCATTAGATAAACATTTACTGCAGCTACAAATGCTGTATTGCACATGGGTACACATTACACAAATAAGATTGTACACATTAAAAATATGGTTTGGCAGTGGGAGGGTTGGCACTTCAGAATCAGATACATGTATTTCACTATTAACATTTCAAGTTGTTAGCTGGAACTACATGAACTTGTAGCATTTGCAAAGAATTAGACTTGTCAATATTAGATCTTGTCAAACTTTGTGCCAATTTTCCTTTTGCTATCAAACTGAAGTTTCTCTTCTTATTTCATGCTGGATATTAATTCTGTGAACTCATCAAGAAAGATCAGAAATCCATCTAACCACTGATTATGGCAGTCATGATTTAGAAGTAGGATGATGTAACAATTTGTTCTTGACATTATTAGAAGAGTGACAAAGTAAAAGGTTTATTTACTGGTGCATGATATATCATGAAACAAAACTAGATCAAGTAAATATACTTTTGGTTGAGTGCCACTACAGATTAATAGTATTGAAACAGTTGAGTCTAAAGGTTACTCTCTGAAAAAAAAAAGTTTAACAGAATAGGAGAGACCTGCGGGTCACAGTGATTCAGTTCGTTTTTTGCCTCCCAGGCACAAGTGACACCAAACAAATAATTATAATAAATCTACTCTTTTCAATACTCACCATAATTTTGCTTCTTAATCAAATCATACCCAAATAAAATGAGATTGCCATGAGTATTGCAGGTGAAATGGTAACTTGCTTTGAATAGTGTAAAAACAGAAACTCAAGTCTTTGTCAAGTCTTTGCTAATACATATCATATCATGGCCGCTTTTATGAACTGGCATGAACATGTACAAACTTTTTCGATGCAAACACAAGTTTCTGTTTGGATAATATTTAAACATAATAATCAAATTGTTTTCCCTTTTAAGCTACAATGTAGGGAGCTTATTCGGTTTTTTATGAAAAAAAATTGTACAATTTGTTGCATAGGTCAACCTGTAACACCATCTTGCACTTGTCATGGATGATGTATCCTGAAAAGTATTCACTGCCGAATCCAAAATGGCGAACGCGAATTGCGCACGACCCGCGGGCAATTATTTGCGTTAGCGATCGCCAATTTGAATTCGGCGGTGAATTAATACGTGTGGGGTACTGCCAACCGGCTTCAAATCACTGATTTTGAGACCTTTAAAAGCAAGGGTAAGGAGTGAGTCTGTGTCAGATAGTAAGTTTAGTCACTGTAGAGTAAGCTGAATGTATATTTTGGTCATATGTTGCCTTTGTGACCATAAAGTGCCACAATTTGTCACGAGTAAAAAGGAGTATATTTGTCCAACCGATGGTTCGGATAGGTGGAGTGGAGAGTAGCGGTAGTGAAGTGTAGTGGAGCCTATAAACCTTATCGCAAATAGCATTTATCGCGTGAGGGTGTAATGTCACCGCAAAGGATCACGGGAATGAAAAGGGAGCAAACGCGGAATCAGTTTTCGGGAAGCCATACAATGCCATATGCTTTGTGTAGTGTCACTCAAAATCCAAAGTCTGATTTCTTCGTATTGAAATTATTTTGGATACTTGAATGTGGATTTATAGTTACAACAATCTTTGTATCATGATTGCACAGTGAAAGTATGAACTCAATGCTCACAATATTTTCAGTTTTCTAGGGCTAAATTTGGAAAGATTTTGTAGGAAAAGTGAGCATGGACCGGGTCAAAGCCGATCGACTTTAGAAAAGAGCATGTCGGCGATCTGAAGAGAGCCTGAGGCTATTTTTCCATTTGACGAGAATCATAATGTACATGTAGAACATAATATATTTTATCTCCATAAATAGTAAATTTAGCTAGTTTTTGTTATTTTGGGGGAAATATAGTCATTTGCAAATTGTGCTTCTGAGTTTGATCATAATGTTAGAGAGAGCTGGGGGGGGGGGTGAGACTCGAGGATCGAGCGGAGAGACCAAATACAGAGTATATTAAAAATAAGCTATATATATATCTAATAATGAATATATAGAGGCCTATGTCATGCAGAATAAAAATCAAATAAATCCCTGAATTTAAACATTTTATGATGCCGTATAGGCCCGAGTATTCTTCATGGTCTCCCTCTAACCTCTCAATAACCTTATTTCGTCTGAAGCAGGTGATGGATATTTAATTCATATACATGTAAATGATATATATTCCATTTTTACAGCTTTACAAATATTTCAAAAGTTGCATCTTCAATTAATTTCATCACATTCAGTCACTAATTACATTGTAGATCTACTCCTCTCACAGATCACTTTTCTCATTTCATTTTTTTTTTTTTTTTTTCTCTAATCATATTTTCATTTTTCTCACATTTTTTTTCTATTTAATTTATTATTTTGTCATTGCAGTATTATAAAATCTCGGGACCAGGCCACTAATAGAACTTCAGAATGTCCGGCCATGATCCCGAATTACATGCACTAATTATGTATATGTGGAGAGAAAAAGAAACACAGCTAGGTTATCTGAATAATATGAGATAAAAAACCCTGAACTTGACAATCGATTGATATATATACAACTAAAATATATAACTAGAATAAAGTAATCAAATCTATCCTCATTTTATTATTTTCCTTGGAATTCCGGGACTTTCCTCCACCTCGACAACGTATACTGTCCCTGGGCCGAGAGTGCCCACAGTCCGTGCAGTCACGGCTGCACAGCTCAGAATACGCAGACAGTGCCCGAAAATGGAATAAAATTGCACTGTCCTCATGAAATCTGTGGTAATTCTTGCAGCTATAGACAGCACATCTATATTTGCCACCCATAATCAAGAAGAAAAGTGATGTTAGACTCTGGAACAAATATGACGAGGCGTTTACATGAAGAAAGCAAAATGTTGGCTGCGGGCGTCGATCGTATTTTGATGCGCTATGGAAATCGTACACTATATTGTCGGCTGCTAGCATTCGCATGGTCGCATCCGGACAATAGCGGTGCTATTAGTATTGCTCCCTTTTCAATCCCATGATCCTTTGCATATCTATTTGCGATAAGGTGTACAAACTACTGTACATGTATACGAACCATCGCCTGAGGTAGGATAGATTCTAACGTTAGGCCAACCCAGGGAGCGGGCCAGAGCCAAGGACTCGTCTGTGTAATATATTATTAGGCAGACATGGGTATACCCAGTTGTTGTGTGTCTGGACGATCACTTTTAGAAAGTCATTTGGAAAAATTTAAAAGGGAAAATTCATCAATTTTTAATACAAAATGTTACGAAATATTATAAAGAAAAAAAGATAATCATAACTATTGAATTAATATTTTTAGTGTAATCCAAAGACATAAAAGAAGGCTTCAAAAATATAAAGTGTCCGGACAACCAACCCCCCCATCCTATTCTCCAAAATGGGGTAGAATGGGGACAGAATAGCACAAAGGGGAAAAAATAATTTATGCACTTAGCCTACCGGTACCTCTATTAGTATTATATGGATGAAGGTCTATCGTGACACAGCTATCCGGACATCGAGGCACAAACTGGGCCCTCAAAAAAAAGGAAAAGTTAGAACTTAGACGTCTATGTCGCGTTCGTTTTGGTAGCGATCGGCTATTTTTTTTTTTTTTGGACAGAAGGAAAACGAACGAGACACTCAGACAGAACTTTTCCTTTTTTTGAGGGTCCAGTGCAGTGAGTTTGTGCCTCGAAGACGAAGTCACTGACACTGTCAGGATAGCTGTGTCACGATAGACCTTCATCCATATAATCGAGGTGAGTGCATAATTTATTTTTTCCCCTTTAATATGAAGTGTTATTCCCATCCCATTCTACCCCATTTTGTAGAGTACTATGTTTGACTACACGGACGACTCCTGGGATCCGGCCCGCGAAGCGGGCCGGTGCTCCTGACTGGGTTAGCTAAGATAATTAACTGATCAGGCGGGTTCACGGCCCACTCAGAATTAACGCTGTCGTTAGGCAGCTGTGTCCGAAACTAACGTTAGATCTATTTTTCTTTAAATTTTGCCTTTAGGCTTAAGGCAGGTTAAGAATGAACTTACATGTGCCTCACAAAATGGTATCATGACAGGACAGTAAGACAGATGCTAAGCTGCATGGCCATCCTAATAATATAATCATCACGATTCACATATTCGTAAAATTCGGCGCGCTGAAATGATCGTGAAATCCTACAATTTTTGTATGCTAGGTATCTCTATTCTTAACGACATGTTCTGTTTACATCGGATACTGGATTCCGCGCAAAGGAGAAAAGGCTGGTAAATAATTGCCAATCTGTCTAATATTGCCCCTTGCTAACTCGTCCACTTATCATATGGTCTCATTGGCGGCGGAAGCCAAAAATTTTAGGGGGGGACCACAAAAAAAAACAAGCAAAAAAACAAAGGTTATCAACCAAAAAATTTAGGGGGGACGTAGGAAAAAAAAATTGACAAGCCAAAAAAAAAAAAAAAAAGGTTATCAACAAAAAATTCGCCGCCTATGTATGGTCTACCTTCATTTGGTCTAATGCCATTCCGTCCATCAATATTTTGTCCTTTTATCATTACTTTGTCTATCGTCTTATAGATCACCGGGGGGGGGGGACACTTCCATGCATTGACGAGTGGATACCATGCACGACCAAGGGGGGTCTCGAAAAGCACCCTAAGTATTTTTTCATATTGTGACAATATACCCTTTAACAAGTATTGGCGTGTGAAACACTACCCTTAATTGGAAACAAACGATAATCTTGGCAATTCCCTAAACTGAACCCCTAAACAAGTACAGCGATATTTTAATTGCTATGACTATGTCACAGACGTCGGTCGTCGGTTTTATTGGGTTTAGGGCAGGTTTAGGGGCCCCACCTCCCACACCTCGCGCAAATCGTACTCTAAACACGTAGTGTTGACTGTTGGGGCAAAAATTACATCCTTTATAAAACATTTTAGTATTAATTTTTATACCCTCGCAAATTTAACCCTACGAACACGTAGCCCGGGGGGCCACTTACATTGACGAGTGGATACCATGCGCGACCCAAAAAACACGTAAAAGGATGCCTTTTTCAAGATAGGGCACGTTACGTACGTAACGTGATAAGGGTGTCAAAAACACAAAAATAATGAAAAAAGGGTATCTATTTCGCTAGGAAAGCTACGTGTTTAGGGTCAAATTTGCGGGGATACAAAATTAAAATGTGTTATAAAGGATGTCCTTTAATTTTTGCCCCAACACTACGTGTTTAGAGTCCGATTTGCGCGAGATGTGGAAGGTGGGGCCCGGGGGTGGGGCCGTAATAAACCAAATGGTGTGTAAAGGTAAAACCGACGACCGACGGAACCGTGACATAACAATGATATATCGCTGTACTTGTTTAGGGGTTCATTTCAGGGAATTGTTGCCAAGAGTATCGTTTTGTTTCCAATACTTGTTAAGGGTAGGCTTTCACACGCCAATACTTGTTAAGGGGTGCATTTTCAGAATATGATGGAAAATACGTGTTTAGGGTACTTTTCGAGACCCCGTGGTCGCGCATGGTATCCACTCGTCAATGGAAGTGGCCCCCGGCCGGGACACGTAGCTTTCCTAGCGAAAATAAATACCCTTTTTTCATTGTTTTAGTGTTCTTGACACCCTTATTACGTTATACGTAACGTGCCCTATCTTGATAAAGACACTCTTTTACGTGTTTTTTGGTCGCGCATGGTATCCACTCTTCAGTGTAAGTGCCCCCACCCCCGGGGTTTATCATCAGTTCGTCTATGACCATTTCGTCTCATAACCAGTTGGTCTAATACCGTACCTATTTTCATTAATTTCGACCAATTAACACTTAGTCTAATTAGACCAAATGGTATATGGACTAAATGGCTAATTAGTTATTAGACGGTGAGTAGACCATGCATGACATCGTGGACGAACTGATGTAGACCAAACAACAGTAGACGAGTTGGTAATTGGACGAATTGGCATTAGACCAATTGAAAATAAACCGAAAGGCTATCCACCATAGAAATAAGGATCAATCCAAGTTTATGTCAGTGCTATATTTAACATCTGCACTTCGCACACGCAGTAAAGTTACTGACGCATCTTGCTTATGATCAAAAACATTATTCAGAATGTTCAAATTCAGGACAAAATATACATGAAATTATAGAAAATAGATCGCGCTTCGTGCTTGCATACTTTAATCAGAGCGTATACAAGATATCTAATTTATACGAATAAAGCTAAGAAATAACTGTTAGACTACCCCTTTGAAAAATCAACACATCCGCTTTGAGATGCCGACCGGGAAATTGTGGATGAACATATTATGTTTTGCCCCCTCCCCTATATTTAATTGCGAAAGCAGGATCCGCCCCTGAGTATACCTTGCATTTTAGCGCACTGTTTGTTTGTGCCCCCCCCCCCTACCACCATGCCGTACACCACTGCACCGTATACAAACAGGAGAATCAAAACATAATAATAGGCCCACAGTGGAAAATAGATCGAGGGGCCGCAGTTAAGGTGTGTAATTTTCCCCTCGAATATGAATGTCATAAAAATGCAAAAGCCAGATTTTTAAAAGCCTATTAAGATGTCCATCAAGGACGCCCGGTGATAATTATACTAACCATTATATAGCTAAAAGTGAGGAACATAAAAAATGTATTTTTAAAGGCAAAGACTACCCTATATAACAAGTTGCTTTGGATAAAAATAGACAATTTCACAACAGCATTTACCTCAAATTTCATCAAGAGTCGGAGGGTAAGATTAAGATAAGATAATATATAGATTTTATTTAGACACGGTTAAAAAGCACATGCACAGTTCAAAGACTGGTTTTCATTGGGACCGTAAAATATACAATTGAAATAATATTATTATCAGTGTTTAACAAACGATATAAAAATTACAATAAAGTTAAAAGAGGAGGAGGAGGTGGCGGAGGCGGAGAAGGAGCGGAAAAAGAAGAACAACAACAAGAACAATCAAACATCAACACCAATAAAACTAAAGAAATATTAACAAAAATAACTGTTATAAAAAACTTAACACAGTCATAAAAATGATTGGAAAATTTATTGTTATCAAAATTGAACATAATTATGAAATTATAAAAACTTAATTTGAAACCGATTGCAAAATTATGAGTACTGAAAGCGATACATAATCCCGGGTATTTATTATGAAACGACTGCAAACTAATACAAGTACTGGTAAACAATGAGAACAAATATTGTTAGTTGATGTGTGATATTACATTAAACAGAATGATAGTCATAAAGCATTAGTAATCAACATTACAAAGATAATCTCTTCAGACCTGCCTTGAAATTATGTTTGATTTGTGCCGCTTGAATATTTGTGGGCAACGAGTTCCAAAATTAATACTTGTGCGTGCGTCGATCTTTACATATGCGTTTTGCAGATTCATTTTTGTTTGCATTATTTCAACACTGAGATTCCCGCTTCTTGTCTCATACGACCTTTTTTCTCTAGAAAAAAACCTTGATATTGAAGGGGCTATTATTGAGTATACAGTATATTGAACATCATTAGTGCAATGTTTCCTTTTCTTTCTAGCGTATCCCATTTCAGTTCATGATGAATCCCATGATGGTATTATTAATAATGCGAGCAATCCGACTTTGAATCTTGAAGGCTACCTTTTTAGACATTTGCCACAATTTCCCCCATACTTCATGATAAATGAGATGATTTCAAGGCACTGTAGATCAGTGGTATCTTTATCAACCACGTTTCGTATCCAGGATTTTCCAAAAGGGGGCGCATTTTCAGGAAGAAAAATTTGACAAGAAAAAAAAATGGGGGTTTATAAAAAAAATTGGATATTTCGTATCCAAAAAAAATTACAAGCAAATTCACTTTCAAAAGAGGGGACATATCTCTGTTTTAATGGAATTTTTTACAAATTTTAACAAACGGGCCGCCTGTGCCCCCCCCCCCCCTGGATCCGCCAGTGTTCGTATCCATTAACAAACCGATACTGCATTTGAATATGTTTTCCCCATGACAAATTTTCATCTAAAATTACTCCTAAATCAGAAGCGGATCCATTTCCTACGACAGTATAGGACATTATTTCAGAAGTTTGCTCAAAATGTATCTCTACCACGATATTAGGAGGGGGCAGTGGCGTAACTACGGGGGGGCATGGGGGGGCACGTGCCCCCCCAATCGGCTGGCAAAAAAAAAAAAAAAAAAAAAAAAAAAAAAAACGGGAGAAAAGGGAAAAAAAGAGGGAGAAGAAAGAAACGTAGTGGGAAAGAAGAATTTATTGTACATTATAATGTTATATTATATTATATGTTGTGTTATATTACATAAGAATTATTTTTTTTTCATAACTTTATGAAACATAATGTGCTCAGGGCCTATTTGTTCATTATTCATGGTACTAGCATTGTCTGTTTAACGAGATATACATGTACAATCATGTTGTACCAAAACGTCCTGTTTTCAAGTCAATATGCACCAAATATATATCATCGCACTTCGAGTTATTATTGTTTTATGTAGTGACATATGCTTCTTTTCATGACTACTTAAAGTGATAGCCCCATTTTACGGTCTGTATATAAAAAAAATCCTTGTTCGTGTTCGCGCTTACGTTCGAATTAGTGGATTGATGAGATTTGTCTGCTCTTCGTGAATTCCTGAAATCGGTCCTTAAAATGTCTCTTTTTCTAATGTAAATATCAAAAATTTTCAGCTCGCGCTTCGCGCTCGCATCATTTGTTTAGTGAAATACGTATGGTCATAGTAGATTCCTACAAACAAGCCTTAGAATGCCCCTCTTCAGATCTGAATTTCCTATATTTTCAGCTCGCACTTTGCGCTACTGAGATGCGTATGATAATCATGATTACTATGACTACAAAAAGCTCTTCATGTGTTTGAATGTGATTCTAACAAAATCAGCAATCGCTTGGCCTCGCATTGGATGACTATGGTGAGATATGTATACTCTTAATGGATTCAAAAAAAGAAATAGTCCTTAAAATGTCCCTGTTTGGGGTCAATATATACAAAATTTTCAGCTCGCGCTTCGCGCTCGCATCATTTTGTACATGAAGTACGTATGGTCTTCGTAAATTCCTACAAACAAGCCTTAGAATGCTTCTCTTCAGGTCTGAATTTCCTAAATTTTTAGCTCGCGCTTCGCGCTCGCAATATTTGATTAGTGAGATGCGTATTTCAATCATGATTACAATGACTACAAAAGGTGTTACATGTTTTCTAACAAAATCAGCAAGCACTTGGCACTCAAATTAGATGAGTATGGTGAGATATGTATTCTCTTATTTGATTTCTAAAAAATAATCCTTAAACTGTCTCTGTTTGGGGTCAATAAATACAAAAATTTCAGCTCGCGCTTTGCGCTCGCATTGTTTGTTTAGCGAGACAGATCCGTATTTTTTATTTTTATTTAATAGCTTATTTTGACCCTTTTTAGGTATGAATTTCAAAAATTTTCAGCTCGCGCTTCGCGCTCGCATCATTTGATCAGTGAGATACATTACATATCCGTTTAATGGCACAGTCCTTAAAATGTCCCTATATAAGGTCAATAGGCCTATACCTGGTAATTGAGCGCGCTTTGCGCGCTCACTGAGCGACTCAAAATTTTTGCTGGTGCCCCCCCAATGCCGTGACCCACGGTACGCCACTGGGAGGGGGTGTTCTTTTTTTATTTACGTTTTTATTTATAAATCATCATCAAACAAATCCTTTACATCAAAGTTCACCGATAAATCATATTTACAAAAGATTGGAGTGATCATAAAAATAAAGAAACAAATAGAAAGCAGAGTACATGCATATCATTCATTAAACAATATCATACTGTTACATGAGCAAGAACCCCTAGAATGGATATCAACCAGCAACAAAATATGAAAACAAAAAATAAGAGATTTTAGGGGGTGTTCTCCTTCGAAAAGGCCCAAAGTTTCGACAGTTTGGGGAGTTGATAACATTATTTTTTGCTTGTCGATTTCTTGATCAGGATCCAAAATATCGACCCATTCTATCACAATGGAAAACTGGGTTTTTGCAGACGAGGATCAAAAATTTAATATCAAATCCTTCAAAACAGAGCAATATGTAATACAGTAATGGTCAGAAATTACTGTCATGATTGCTTCTCTGTCGATTTTGAAAGTTGTTTACAACTTAAACTGAAAGTTTCGGGAAAAGATATATTTCATTTACTGTATTTCTATGTTTTACTTCGTCTTGAATTGGAACTATCGTTTTTACTTTATTGCACATTTTGAGCCGTTCTCATAGGAATTCCGATGCCAACCAGATTGACGAATCGGGATTGTAAGGATACTGACAAATGAGGACGCTACATAGCTTCATTCTCACGCAAAACTTTATTCATGTTATTTGGCTTATACTAGCCCGCATTCATTTATGTTTGTTGTTGTTTTATCATAAAAGAAAATTATCATAAACATCATAAAGATCAGAGAAAATGGGGGGATCCACCATTACAATTGCTTTTTTATGTGTCTCTTTCTTTATTTTGTTATTTAGTTCATTCATTTTGTTTTCCTTCCATTTTTTCTTTCTTTCTTTCTTTTATTTTTTCTTTCTTTCTTTCTTTTATTTTTTCTCTCTTTCTTTCATTCTCTCTCTATTTCTTTCTTTCTTTTTTTCTTTTTTCTTTCTTTCTTTCTTTCTTTCTTTAAAAGGATTGATCAAAATCAATTTGATGAATTTTGTGTCCGACCAAGAAAATGGTCAAAATGTACCAACTCATTGTTGGTTAGAATCTACAAATTATTGACTTTTTTGAGGACACATTCATAATCATTAATAGTAGGTGCTTGATTTTGGCAAGTACTGTTTAAGCGTGTACAAAATTTCAAATTTTAATTTCTTACTGTTTCTGAGGGTTGCGTTTACCCCCCCCCCCCCCCACGCCCCTACCATCTTCTACACTTAAAAAATTATTGAAACAACGCTGTTTACTATGCACAGTAAAAACGCTGTTTAAGATTTTAAACACTTGTTTAAACTGCTTAAACAATTACTGTAAGGTTCATATAGTAAACAGCGTTGTATAATTTTTTACTGTGTGTGAATCGCACGGTAGTTATTTAAACATTTTAAACAAGTGTTTAAAATCTTAAACAACAATGCTTAAATTCAAATATCTAATTATCAATAATTTAAGAATGATTGTTTAAGATTTTAAACACTTTGTCTTGTTAAAACTGTTTAAACAACTATACTGTGCGATTCACATAGAAAAAAAAGCGTTGTTTAGATGATTTTCAACAGTGTAGATGAGCAGAAACCAGACCCCACCTTCCACTTTTTCAATTAACTGGTAAAACGTCTAATGCTTTACGTTTTGAGCACCGGAGATTGGAGATTGCGACTCGACTTGGTCAAAGATCGAGTCGAATGGCAAAATTCGTAACTCATTATTAATCAAAGGATACAATAGAGAAATTGTTATGAGCGTCCTCTATTGTTGATAACATGATATCAGTCAAACTGGGACCCGTTGCAAAAAAAGTTACCATTACGGTAACTTTGCCATGCAATAGTATATTTGCATGGAATCATTGGATGGCAAAGAATGGTAAATTTTATGCAACGGGGCCAAGATCACTGGCACAGAAAATGTAATAACTGCTTATGGGATCCGTTTCATAAAACTTGTTATATAATAACACAAATGCAATTAACAGTTTAAAGTGCTGAAATCATTCAATTTGATGGACTAAAAGTAAACTTGTTGAAAATTGTGACTCAAAATAAGTCTGTATAAAAACGGGAGCCTGTACAATGAGTGACACGACATTTTCTCCGGCGACAAGTGCTCCAGGCTTTATTTCGTCTAAGATAGGGTTATGGTTGCAACAGGGCTTTATGTTATAGGTTTTGGGTTTAGATTTAGGATAGGGTGTATAGTGTTAAATCAAGGGTTGAAGATGGTAATACCATGGAGCTATTAAGATGGTAATACCATGAATACCGTTATAGCGTGTGGAATTTACAGCGGAGCAATATTATTGTCGCCGGAGCAAATGTCATGGAACCGTACGATTGTCATACAGCAGATAGACACGGCGCGTTTTGGATGGGGAAGGTTTTTTCCGCTCTTTCTTCCTTCGTTTGTTCTCCCCATCCGTTTCTTTCTCCCATTTGATTTTTTTCATCTTCATTTTCTCTTCCTATCGTCTCCTTTCTTTGTCTTCTTCCTCCCTTTTTATTTTCATGATCTTACCTCATCTTGTTTACTTTATTTCATTTTTTCTTGCTTGCTTTTTTTTTTCTTTCTTTCTTTCTTCATTCCTTTATCTCTTATGTTTATCCTGATTTCGTTATTGCTTTCTTCATTTTCTTTTCTTTTTTTCTCTTTTTCCTCTCTCTTATACAAAATAGAAAAGGTTGTCAGGGTTTTGTTTCTCTGGTTTTATTATCTGTCAAATCATATGATAATATTTTTAGCCTGAAGTAACCCTTTAAAATGCAGTATATGTCTGCCAAGATGATTCGAGATCAAAGTAAATCCAGAGTATTATGTTTGTGATTTTCAGATAGTGATAAAGAGAACGAAATGCCCCCCTTCTATAATTTTATTTTCATTTGGTCCAATGCCAATTCGTCCAATTGCCAACTCGTCTACTATCATTTGGTCTACCATCAGTTCGTCCAATATCCACATGGTGTACTTGCCATTTCGTTCACTCACCATTTCGTCTAATAACCAGTAGGTCCAATAACCATTTAGTCCATATACCATTTAGTGTATTCATACTAAATGTTAGTGGTTGTTAACGAAAGGTTGATGGATGGAATGGCTTTAGAATAGATTAAAGTAGAAAATGTGGTGAGTGGACGAGTTGGCAGTGGACGAATTGGCAATTTACCCTCCTGATTATCCCCAGCGTTCTGCCATTTCTAAGAATAGGGAGCTTTCGCAATTGCAACGGGGACGGATTCTGTAACATAGTAAATCTATTGAAAATACTTGTCAAATCACAACAAACATCTGCAAGGTCTTTGTCGAAAATTGGTGACCCGGGACGCGAAATTATTTTTCCCACCAAGTTCTGGACCGACATATGAATATTCATGACTTGCGTCTTCGGATTGAGAGGGCGCATGCGCGTGGACTTGGCCTCGACCAGTGCTGATCGTAAGCATTCACGTTGCTCAGAATGAATTAGCATCGTCAAATTACCGGTACCCTTACATAGTTACATAGGCCTTATAGGCTTAGATCTATATACATCCAATTCTTAAACATTTATCAAACTAGCTGCCATTAATGGCAAGACATGTGCTAGGGTAGGGCTAGCTTAGGCTAGCGCATTAACTTTACCTCAAATCTGGACATGCCTAATACTAATAGGAATAGCCGACTAATGCCATGGTTAACTTCGAACTTGTTAATTCCGAACTTTACGTTTGATTAGGTTTGGACCAATATTAGCTTATTTACCATGGTTTAATATGTCTAGTCCGTATACAGAACCAGTCCTAGATCTAAAATAAATATCTTAGTTCTAGTCTAGTCTCTAGATCTAGACTCTGATCTACGCGCTATCAGCATGGAACCACTACTAGTGTACCAAAGGGGGGGGGGGGGCAGACTGCCCCCTGACGAGTCACAACTGATCCAGGGGACGTGCCCCCCCTTGAGAAGCCAAATTAATAATTTGTAATGTCAAAATGCAACGAAAAAAGACGTATGTCCCCTCTTTTGAACATGAAGATCTTTTTTTTTTTCTTGTCAAATTTTTTTAGCTACGAAATCCTTAATTCTGGGTGAAGACGGGGATCAAGATCACTGACGTTAATTTGTGCCTGACGTTAGAATACGTTCCATGCACGCACTGGTGTACCTAGAATTTTCCAAAAGGGGGGCAAATTTTTTAGAGGATATTTCGTCCGCGAAAAAATGTGACAAGCCCCCCCCCCAAAAAAAAAAGGGTCTTCACCCCAAATTATGGATTTCTTAGCTGAAAAAAAAATTGACAAGCAAAAAAAAAAAAAAAGATCTTCACGTTCAAAAAAGGGGACATACGTCTTTTTCATTGCATTTTTACATGACAAATTATTAATTTGGATTTGGCTTCTCAAAGGGGGCACGTTCCCTGAATCAGTTGTGACTCGTCAGAGGGACAGTCTCTCCCCCCCCCCTTGGTACACTAGTGGTTCCATGCTGATACAGCGTAGATCAGAGTCTAGATATAGAGACTAGACTAGAACTAAGATAATTTTTTTTTAGATCTAGGACTGGTTTTGTATACGGACTAGACATATTAAACCATGGCAAATAAGCTAATATTTTGTCTAAACCTAATTAAACGTGAAGTTCGGAATTAACCAGTTCGAAGTTAACCATGGCATTAGTCGGCTATTCAGTGTTGTAGTCAAGGTTCAAACCTCCAAGGCCAAGGCTTTAATACCCAAGGCCAAGGCTTCAATACCAAAGGCCAAGGCATGGAAACCCAAGGCCAAGGCCTGAAAACCTCAAGGCCAAGGCATTTCAAACTTACGATATACAGAACAATGAACTAACAATACTCAGGCGGCAGACATCACACCTGGTAAAATGTATGTGAGGGAGGGGACTGAGCGAGAAAAAAAAACCTTTGTACATTTAAAACAAAAATAACTTCATGATAGAGACATATTAAAATAATGATATAGTTACCTGTGTACACATAATCCATAATTTTTCTATAGGCGATTTACATTGCAATAATTATTATTACCACGGTCATCTGATCCTGGCATTCTCAACGTATGTTTTTCTCCACTCCCTGGGACAGGGGCAGCAGAAAATTATTATGGGGGGGGGGGGTCAATGCCAAAAAGGCACCCATTTATCAAAATTAGTTTTTTTTGTGCAAACAGATACATGTATTTTAAAAATGAGATTATGAACTGCGTGATATAATTGTGTGTTTTATAGAAATTAAGTTGAGCAAAGGCTTTCTAAAGTGATTTTTAATTATAAGATAGATATTTTGCTTTAGGTTTTACTTCTCAGCGAGAAAGCATAGCGAGCAAGCGGTTTTGAAAAAAAAATCAATTCTGATGTTGTAAAACTTGATTTATGGTCAATTATGGGGCTAATCATTGTTGAAATTTCCTTGCGCGATGTTGCCAGCGCGAATCACCAGCTCAAACTTCTTGACATGTCGTGTAATAAGACATGGAAATTATTTTATTCTGAGCTGGTTTTGTAATCATGAAAAAGATGTGTATCTAACTAAAAATAACTTTGCGCTCGCTAATTCTTTTTATATACTGACCAGTAAAGGAAGCAGTTAATTAAGCAGTTAATTACTGCATTTTAAATAAGATATATACATAACTCACCAATAAAAAATAATGCGAGCGCAAAGCGCGAGCTCAAAAATTTGTGATATTCCAACCTGAAAACTGGACATTCTAAGCATTTTTTTGTGAACGGGAAGAGAACGAGTACAATAATTGATGCGAGTGCAGGAAGCGAGCCAAATATTTGTGATATTTCAACCATGGATAAAGCAACATTCTATACTTTTTGTAACCATTAGCAGTACTGTACTAAACAATAATTGATGCAAGCACGATTCAAAATCTGTGATTTTCGAACCTAAAATGTATTATGTTTTATTATTAAAGAAGGTATTTCTTTTTTTAAAAGGGCATATTTCATTTGGAAAAAAAAATCCTACAGGGATTTTTTTTTTGGGGGGGGGGGCAAGAGAGCACAAAGCGCAAGCTAAAATTTTCAAATGCTTAAACTGAAAATGAGTTATTTTTAGGACTCTTGTCAGTTTTCATATTTTTTTCTGCTTACAACCACTTTTATTAAACAGTTAATTAATCATTAATTATTTATACTTATTGATAATATTAATAATTATTAATTTTTTAATTATTTTTGTTAATTATTATTTCTTGAAACCATATTGACACAAAAACAAATACGTTGTTTATTTCCTTGAAACTGTAGAGAAATGAGATTCAATGTTGAACGATATATGATTAAAAAGAAGTAAACATTTTTTCCCCTTTGTTTTGTCAATCTGACCCCCCAAAAATATAAAATTTAGAAGAGAGATAGAGAGAAGAAGAAGTCCCACCACCAAGAATAAACTTAGACAAGGGGGGAAAGGGAAAGGAAAAGATGGAGTAAATGTGATATTATTTTTAAACAATCTATTGCAAAATTAGCTTTTCTTATAGAAAGAGGGGGACAAATTTTGTTCACTCGCTCGCTTCAATCGCTTTCTTCTTTTTTTTGACAGAAATTTTGCTCTATATATGCCATGATTGGCCCCTCAAAGTTTCTGGCTCATCATTCCATTGACATAAACCATTTGGATATGACAAAATTGGAGACTGTTTTCAAGTTTACCAAATCTTTTCAGAATATCATTAAGACTTAAAACATTCTTGTTGGCCAAAGAAAATAATACAAGGAAAATCCTAATGGAATAGAAATCAACCTTGTTATCGTTCTTTAGAGGTAGCTATGTTTAAAGTATGAAAATTGTTGTCAAAATTGCAGTCAGATGTAAAAATTATTCTTGTCATCAAAGCACTATTATCTTGATCATGACCATTATTATTTACTGTCATTATCATCATATGATTACAACACATTACCATTACATAATGCTATTTTTCATAACTGTATTCTTTGTTTGAATTTCTTGATAATGGTGACAATTACAATTGATGACACTGCTAGTACACTTACTACTGCTGCTGCTACTGTTACTGGTGATTGGTAGTATTGACCATTAGTGTTATAAAAAAAAAAAAAAAAAAACAATTGAAACATTTATAATTACTTATTTAAAACAAATGAAAGTACAAAATACAAAATGCCTTGAAAGCCTTGAAAATGCCTTAAAATTTCAAGGCTCATAATCCTCAAGGCCAAGGCCCTCTCAAGGCCAAGGCTTTGAATAAGTAGCTAGGCATTAAGGCGCCTTAAAAGGCGAAGGCCGAGCATCAAGGCACTACAACACTGATTAGTACTATAGACATTAATTAGATAGGTCCAGATTTGAGGTAAAGTTAATGCGCTAGCCTAAGCTAGCCCTACCCTAGCACATGTCTTGCCATTAATGGCAGCTAGTTTATTAAGTGTTTAAGAATTGGATATATATATATATATAGATCTAAGCCTATAAGACCTATATGTAACTATGTAAGGGTACCGGTAATTTGACGATGTTAATTCATTCTGAGCAACGTGAATGCTTACGATCGGCACTGGTATGGTCGAGGCCAAGTCCACTGCGCATGCGTACTCTCAATCCGAAGACGCAAGTCATGAATATTCATATGTTGGTCCAGAACTCGGTGGGAAAAATAATTTCGCACCCGGGACAGCAGTTCCGTCCTAAGTGCCGGAGCTGACGAAAAAATTGCGAATAAGCCGTTTGCCTAGATTCCCCGGTAGATTCCAAGACGAAAATGCTGTTTTGGTTCACAAATATCGACAAAGACTTCTTAGTGGTTCATTGTCAATATATAAGGGTATTTCACAAGACATTCTCTATATTCTTGAATTCGTCGTGCGCCGTGCAAGTGAAAACCCCCTTTTGAGTGATCAGACAGAAGACAGTTTGATTACCAACGTATTCACGGCCTAATCTGGGTGTAGGCCAATTTGGTATAGTATAAAGTATTGCGTAATCCATAAGGCTTTTGTTACATGCAGAGAACACAGGCCATTCCCTATTCTGATATTTTCCTTTAATTGGCTTCCTTTGCCAAATATGACAATGTGGTCGCTTTTCTTTTCTCTTTTCCAGAGAGTGGCTTCTCCCGGGCCTCGTTTTTGTATTTACTGAATCCAGGGTCGAAGCTTTTTTGGAGGGCGTGGTTTTTCATAATTGCATCGGGAGTTAATTCTTGATATTCTCTTGGCCCTGATGCTCATCTGCACTCACCCCCCCCCCCCTATACCGCAAAGTGAACCTTCATAGTATCATTCAGTCTGAATATGATTAATTAAATTCAATCCCATAACTCTCAAAACATTTATTTATGCTGCATCATGGCTTTGTGTTTCGTTTTTACCATTAAACTATAATTTCGCCTTTTCCAACAGTGTCGGTGGCAAAATGAGACAAAACGGAGGGGGTTATTCCTATTCTTTAAGGGTTTGATGATGAATTGTTATTACAAAAAAATCGAGCAAACCCAAAACTAATTACAATCCTATCATATATAGTAGGGGAGAGAGATAGGGTTCCCATGCACCCGAATGATATATTTTTTTAACCTACATTTTTGTAATCCGTAAGATGTGTAGTGAATGAATTTTGATGTTCCCAAAACGAAATATTGTCCCATGGGGTTCAAATTCAAGATGGCGTCCAAAATGGCCGCCATATTCATGGGATTTGGATTTTCGTACATAGATTCCGACACAAACATTCATTTGCCACAAAATTAGTGTCATATAAAAGATAAATAAATTTTCTACAAGTTGATACTATTCATGGGTGATGAAATGGTAATTCGGCTGAGATTTTAGTAAGAAAAGTGCAATTTTGAGATTTTTTTCCCAAAAATTAAAAAATTGCGAAATACATGATTTACCATAAATCTAAAGAAAATAAAGAAATCGCCTCAAAAATTTGTAGAAAACTTTCCTAATATACAATTATTAAGTGGACGAAATTCCAAATCGATGTCGTTTTTAGTCACAAACTTATTATGTCTCAAACTTGAAAATTCAATTTTCAGAAATTTAGCTTTTTTTTACTGCATATCGGAGACTTGGATATATTAATGTATATTGTCACATTTTCAACCCAGAAAATGGAAATAGGCCTTAATAACATTCGAAATTATCTATTATTTTGTTGGTAGAATTTACTACAATCCCTTTATTCTTCGATTTCAAGTCGGTTGATATAGTTTTTAAAAGAATTAAGACTTTTGGCCAAAATTTGTATGTTTTTGGTTTAAAAAATTGCACATGCACTGTTATTGATCAGATTTATTATGAATATCAGTAATAAATGCACAATCTCAACATTCGATATGAAAGATGATGTATCAACGAGAATATTGGCAGGCTTCATGCCACCATGAGTATCTTCATTTGCTTCAGATAGAAGGAAAAGATGCTGAATGTATTAAGCGATTTTGCGCTAAAGTGAAGCCAAAAAGCAACGTCGGTGTGGCAGTCACACCTATGAAAACGATTGCAAAGTGATGAATGGTATGCCATTCAAATAATACAATAGCTCTGATCAGCCTTTCGCATCGATTGTGTTGGTATGACTAACACACCGTAATGTACAGTATATAATGTGCATGGTAATAGAAATGTATCTGATTCAGAAGGATGTAAAGGGAAAAAAGGTGTTTCTGTTACATCATAAAGAAATTTATTTATTGAAGTCTTTTGGAAACATTTATAAGACACACTAGCACTGCAGGTAATAGAGATGAAGTTCTGACATATCAATACATAACTGAAAGGAACATGTCAAAGCTACCCCCACTTCATCTGTATTTTGAATCTATGGCCTGTATTCCTAAATCAGGTCTGTCTTCGAACACAAAATTAGTGTCATATGAAATATGAATAAATTTTCTACAAGTTGGTATTAATTATAGGTGATGAAAAGGTAATTCGGCTGATCTTAATAAGAAAAGTGCATTTTGAAATTGTTTTCCCCCCCAAAAAAAATTAGCAAAATACTTGATTTACCATATATCTAAGAAAAATAAAGGAATTGCCTTGAAACTTTCTAGAAAACTTTCCTAATATACAATTATTAAGAAATTGATTTTTTTACTGCATTTTACAGACTTAAATTACTATATTGTCATTATCTTTACCACCCCTTTTCACCACATTGATAAGTTTTTCTAACCTTCACCTTTTCAATCCTGGAGTCGTATACTAAATGAATTTATTTTGATGTTCTGAAAACTTGAATATTGTCCCTTGGCCGCCACTTTGACGGCCATCTTGGATTCTGACAAAAGAACTCTTACAAATATTTTGAGGGTATTCCTAGTATGAGAAATTAATTGAGTGGGTTATCTTTATTCTTACAATTTAAATCAAACAATTCTGATACATTAAAGTGCCAAAAACGACAAAAACCTCTTTCTGTTGACCAATGTAAAGAAGGGAAGGCATTTTTGGAACATTGAGATGTGTATGGCTGTGTTATTAATCTATTTAATATTTTCAAAAGTAGAAAATGTGGTGACGAATCTGTACCACGGAAAAGGCCTCCTGTAAATTGCATTTTACAACTTCCAACAATTAACTTATATCATGTCAAAATGCAAGCTTTATGGTTCTTAGGGAGGACTTTGACAAACAGACAGTCAATCTTAGAAGTCATTGGCAGGCTCATGTGCTACATTTGAGCGATCTTTTTTAGCTAAAACTTTGTGCCAATGTGATCTTGAAAGATATATTCCTGATCCAGAAGTTGTAAACTTTGGACTGGAAAAGCAATTTTGATTGCTGCAAAATTCAAGAGAATTTTATTCTCTTTGAGAAAAAAAAAAGGAATTTTCTTGGTTGCCATCCTGGCAACCATGATGGCAGTTTTGGTTGTCAACGTCACCCGGGCGACCGCTAATTTCGATTCCTGCTTTGGAGTGGGGATGGTGGATGGAATTTCCCTCACGTGTGATACGTTCCTTCTCAAGATTCCTCCGTTTGGCTTTGATACTTCGTAAGACCTAGGTTCCTCACAGACTTTGGATGCTTTAGCTAGTATCCAAGTGTGTTATCTTGGATGTATAACTCTCACTGGCTGTCCTACATGCAGAGGTGGTAGATCAGAACTTGCATGTCGATAATGCACTTCCTTCACCTTGCCTTGCCTATTCAAGAGAAAATCAGTGGCAGTAGAATCTCTCGAGAAATAGTGACTTGATAATGTGGTTCTGATGGGTCTACCAAATAACATTTCTGCTGGTGATCTAAAGTAACTTTCGACTGGTGTTGCTCTCAGGTTCATTATTGCTAGTTGACTGTTTTGGCCAGTCTGAGAACATTTTGTCAACAGATTCTTGACTGTACGACCCATCCTCTGAGCTAATCCGTTTGATCTTGGATAGTGTGGAGAAGAAGTAATGTGCTTGATATTCCACTTCTTTTTTTTCTGCTGCCTTGCTTGATGTTTCTGGCATGTTTCACTCTGCTTTATCAACTGGTCGATGTCCTCGTTGATGTTTGACAAGAACACTGTCTCACGAGCAAGTCAGCTGGTACTTTCGATTCCCATGTGTCCTAGGTGAAGCTGTCCAAGGATATCATTCCTCAGTGACTTCGGTACGATGACTTGACTTCCCGTGAAGAGTATTCCATGTGATAATCCGATGTTATCTCTATACGACCAATACTGCATAAGGGATTTCAATAACTCTTGGATTGTTTCAGGCCAACTCTTAGTAACTATCTGCCATAATGATCTAGGTATTGGATCATTAGCTGTTTCTCTCTGAAGTTCTGTCCTCTTGTGTTTTCCGAAGAGTAATAAGTCGATCGCATATGCAAATCTTTTTCCTAAGAGCAGATGGATTTAACTCTGACACCTAACGGTACATCGCATGCTTCCTTGGGATTACAAAGTCAACTCAATGAATCGGAAAGAATCATGTTGTTTCCAGGTCGGTAATTGACTTGAAACCTGTATCCTTGGACTTTGATTAAAAGCGATCGCTGTAGATGCGGCAGTGCACTTGTAAGAATTTTTTCCATACAATTTCCAGTGGTCTGTAATTGATTATGACTGTGAATTCCTTCTCGAACTGATATTACAGAAGCGTTTGATACCAGACATTAGGACTAAGATTTCCCTCCATGTTTGAGTAGTTGGACTGTGCAGTGGAAAGACTTTGGATGCAAACGCAGCAGGTAACCATCCTGAAGCAAGGCATGCTCCTAGATCTTTCATTGATGTATCCATCTCGACAGGCCTCTCTCTCTGGGTCATAGAACTATAGGCATGCACCTGATGATAATGCACATTTCAGGCTGTTCAAGGAATGTTCATGATCATCGTCCCAGATGAACGGTACTTCCTTGTGGAGAAGTTATCGAAGTGGTGCTGACATTTCCCACAAATTAGGAATATATGCTGCTAGGTATTTGAACAATGTTAGGCCTTTCTGAACATCATCCTCTTCGTCCTTGGGTAATAGTACTTGGGTAATGTGTTGGCTTCTACCTTGCTAGGATCTGAGTAGATATCTGATCTAGTGCACTTGGAGCCAAAGAAGTTGATAGCTTCTTTCTTGATTGTGCACTTGGAGCTGTTGAACACTGAGCCTTCTTGCTTTGCCGTCTCCATGAACAAGTACCGATTCTTGTCGTGTTCCTCCACGTTGATCTTGTCCTTCAATTAATGTGCTGCACTTGCGTGGTGCGTCTATGGTAGGTTTAGCGATGTCCTTGACATGAAACATCGTTTTTTCCTTTGAAACTACCAATAGCATCGAACTGCTCTGGAAATGCTTGTTCGAGATCCTCATCACTTGTGATAAGTATTTGTTCAGGTTTAGGGTTAGGTGTTGGTGTGTCATAATTGTACATTGTGATAATTCCAAGGTCAGTGCAACCTAACAACCCAATGATAGCTGAAACCTTGACATCTGGTACATAGAATGTCTATGTTTTGGACTGTAACATTTTATGTCAAATTAGTGTACCTTTACATTTAATTGGAATCTCACCATAAGCTTCAAGTTTTACTGGTGTTTGTTTCACTAATGATTCCCACTTTGAACTTTATATTTCCTTGGCGTACGGACTATGATAGTGTTAGTACTTGCACTTGAGTCAACTCTTAGGTAGAGCTTATGTTGACCGGCTCTGTGGGCATATGTAAATGTTAGCAAATGCTACTGTGCCTTCTGAATTTACAACTGTGTTTGGTCCATTGGTATGTATTATGTCAAATTATGCAAAGTTGGATAGACTGCCTTTAGACTGATAATGATCAGGATCTGTGATAGTATCGTGTGCTGTGTCCATTTCGCTGATTGGTTAGTTCTTTCGACGTTTTGATTTTGATCGTGATTTCTTTTGTTTTGGTAAACGACCATCACATACCATGTCAGATCTTCGGTCCTCTGAACTACGTTATGGTTTTTAACAATGATTACTTTTTGACTGTCGACAGAATTACCCCCAATGATTTTTACCGTGGAGAGCAAATTCCATTAATATTGACCCCCAAATGGTTCATAGTTGTCTGAGAATGATAATTGAGGTTTTTTCCTTCATTATGAAAGCAAATGGAACAGAGTTGTAAACATAAGAGATATACAATAAACAGAATATTGGCTCTTCATAAATTTAGAAAAGAGTTAGAACGTGTTGGAAAATAAACCTGATTTTTGAATACAGGCCATAGATTCAAAATACAGATAAGGTGGGGGTAGCTTTGACATGTTCCTTTCAGTTATGTATTGATATGTCAGAACTTCATCTCTATTACCTGCAGTGCTAGTGTATCTTATAAATGTTTCCAAAAGACTTCAATAAATAAATTTCTTTATGATGTAACAGAAACACCTTTTTTCCCTTTACATCCTTCTGAATCAGATACATTTCTATTACCATGTACATTCTATACTGTACATTACGGTTTGTTAGTCATACCAACACAATCGATGCGAAAGGCTGATCAGAGCTATTGTATTATATTGAATGGCATACCATTCATCACTTTGCAATCGTTTTCATAGGTGTGACTGCCACACCGACGTTGCTTTTTGGCCTCACTTTAGCGCAAAATCGCTTAATACATTCAGCATCTTTTCCTTCTATCTGAAGCAAATGAAGATACTCATGGTGGCATGAAGCCTGCCAATATTCTCGTTGATACATCATCTTTCATATCGAATGTTGAGATTGTGCATTTATTACTGATATTCATAATAAATCTGATCAATAACAGTGCATGTGCAATTTTTTTTACCAAAAAACACAAATTTTGGCCAAAAGTCTTAATTCTTTTAAAAACTATATCAACCGACTTGAAATCGAAGAATAAAGGGATTGTAGTAAATTCTACCAACAAAATAATAGATAATTTCGCATTTTATTAAGGCCTATTTCCATTTTCTGGGTTGAAAATGTGACAATATACATTAATATATCCAAGTCTCCGATATGCAGTAAAAAAAGCTAAATTTCTGAAAATTGAATTTTCAAGTTTGAGACATAATAAGTTTGTGACTAATAATGATATCAATTTGGAATTTCGTCCACTTAATAATTGTACATTAGGAAAGTTTTCTAGAAATTTTCGAGGCGATTTCTTTATTTTCTTTAGATTTATGATAAATCATGTATTTCACAAATTTTCAATTTTTTGGAAAAAATTCTCAAAATTGTACTTTTCTTATTAAAATCTCAGCCGAATTACCATTTCATCACCCATGAATAGTATCAACTTGTAGAAAATTTATTTATCTTTCATATGACACTAATTTTGTGGCAAATGAATGTTTGTGTCGGAATCTATGTACGAAAATCCAAATCCCATGAATATGGCGGCCATCTTGAATTTGAACCCCATGGGACAATATTTCGTTTTGGGAACATCAAAATTCATTCAATAAACATCTTAAGGATTACAAAAATGTAGGTTAAAAAAATATATCATTCGGGTGCATGGGAACCCTACCTCCCTACCAGACTAATAGGTTAACCATGTAAAATAGGAGTTGGACATGTCAGAAGGAGGGGTTCTAGTCTCCACCCATTTATGTTAGCTGGTAAAGTGTGCAATCCCATTTCCTTTGATAGAATACTCGTATGTCATTCATGCTATTGGAATCACGTTTGTTTCCCTGATTACACAACCATTTTCATATTTCAAAAAATATCCACACACACACACAAAACATCATCATCACTACTATACCATATAGTACCATCGAACCATATAAACCAAGACGTAACATTCGATCATCCTCACAACATCTTCTCACTGTTCCTTCCACAAATACAAATACGTATGGTCAAAGAGCCCTTTCTTTATCTGCCCCTGTACTCTGGAATTCTCTACCATGAAATATAAGAACTGCACCATCCTTCCCCATCTTTAAATCAATGCTCAAAACTCACTTATTTTCAAAATAGTCTTTTTATAATATTAAATATATTATGTTGTTAAATATTGTAAGTTTTCATTTCATTAGTGATGTAACTTGATGTATTGATTTAATTTGTTCTAATTTGTATTAAGTATTTTAGGATTAAGGTTTATTGTATAATTCAGATAAGATTTAATGTATTAGTTATTAAATATATTTTGTAAAGCGCATAGAGAGTCTTGGACTACTATGCGCTATATAAATTTCAAATATTATTATTATTATACCACCGGGAAGATCACAGACACAATAATCATGATTATCATTAGGGGATGCTACGGTCATTTACGAACACCGTACGAACGATTTATTGCTATGTATATGGTTCGTACGGCGATCGTAGAGGTATTTGTGACCGTAGCATTATGATGAACACAGGCACTTTATTTTCATCTGTATTTCCTTCCTCAATACTCGTCACCATTATCATAATTACCACGATCATCGCCACCACCATCATCGTCAGCATAATTATCAACACCATTAGTCATAAACCCTCCTCATCATCACCATTACGATAATCACCATCATTCTTATCATCATCATCATATCGTAAATAGTCATCATCATTGTCATCCTTATAGGATAATCACCATCCATGTATCATCATCACCACCACCACCAAAACCACGAACATCACCTTAACATCACCAAGATCGTGGTAATCATCATCGTCGACGTCATCACCATCACAATCAGTCAACATCATGTAGCCTATCATGATAAAACAATTCCAGTGCTATCTTCACAACCATCCCGTGCCATTGATTAATCATCATAAACATCATCATCATCATCATCACCACCACCTGACCACTTCCATCGTCATCAATATTTTCATCACTATCGACAGGAGCTTATTCAGCAGAATAAACCTGCCAAAGTCGCTCCAAAAAGCACGATAACTCATTCATATTCAGTCAGTGACAATTAGTTTGGAATTTCAAATTCATAAAAATGACAGGTAAAAATGTCGTATAGTTATTTTGGATATGTATTATTTTGCATAACATTGATACCATGACATTCAAATGAGCATTAACACTTGATTTTTTTTTACATTATGTAAAACAAATATGTAAAAACAGTTTGGATATTTTCTTTTTGGGGCAACTTCAATGCGCTTATGTAATTCGATCCGCCGACACCATAATTTGAATGTGTCCGTCCCGTACTTTTTTTTATAGCATATAGTTTTGTGAAAATTTGTTTGTTCTTTCGCCTGTACCCGTTTTCAAGGCGCCTATACCATCTATACAGTATATCATTTAATCTCAAATTAAAACCATTCAAAACTATCAAAGTACATGTTTCTAGTATGAGTTAAATCATTATTCTATTGTGGAATTGACCTATTATAATTATTGTATATTAACCAGAATTTTATTTTATATTACTCGAACAAATTTTCAAAAATTTATTAAACTTCCCAACAATTTAGTTTTGACAAAAACTGTGTATGCATAATATCAATTTGATCATAAAACATATAACTCTATTCAGCAGAATTTGTATAAAAATAACATCAATATCATATTAATTGCCGATTTAACGGCGATGTATTAAAATAAATAGTTTCTTCTTATTTACAAAATAAGACTTGATCGTTACGATTTCCTTTCTTGGAGAATCGTCCGTATGTAGTACTGATAAAATGTTTTTTAATATTCAACTTTCGGATAGTTCTTGTTATCCTGATCTCCCAAGGGCGATAGACCTTCGAATAAATCTTTTCGACGACCATAATGAACGATGTCATCGTCGTTGGCATGAAACCGAAGTTGAGTTGTAGACCAAAGTTCTTGTTATCAACCTCTCTCAAAATCGATGTCGGAGTTCATAGCTAGGTCGAGGTCGGCTTTCGAGTAAAACGATGTCATCGTCGTTGGCACGATTCCGATGTCATCGTCGTTGGCATGAAACCGATGTCATCTGTATTGACATGACACCGACGTTGAGTTGTAGAATGAGAGGTGTTTCCAAGACTTGGATGATCATCATATTTCGGGAGAGGACTATCTTGTTTGTGATTGCGAAGAAGCTTGCCATCTTCGGCAATGTCTTGGAGAGTAAGGCAATTCTTCCATGCCATTCCCCTGGAGAATAAAGAAGAAAAAGAGGAGACAAAATATATTATTGCCATCGCATTTATTTTGAATGTGTACATGCATGAAGTATAAATAGTTAAGACAAGAGAAACGTTAGAAATTACCAGAAGGGTTTTCATCAAAAGATCTGCATTCCATTCCTCAACCGTTCAATATCTTAGATTACAATAAAGAAACCACAATCGCAATTTTCTGGATAAATTTTTCATCCTTAGGATATTACAGAGAAGACCAATGTATTATTGTACTACCTATAACTATAAGTTCGCATTCGATTGATACCAGCTAAGATGACTGTCATTTACTTTGTGGTTAATCGCAATCAATCAAGATTCCATTTTTAATTTTATGAATATGCTTTTTATTCGAACATTATAATTATCGCTTGCAAAATATAGGCGTAATCGGGAAAATAATGGAGCAGTGCCAAAAAAAACTCACCCTGAAAAATCTTCCACTCTTCATCACTTGGGCCAAGTTTCCTAATCTCCTGGTTTTGACCTCTTCCTTCGTAGCCTCATCCTCCTCGTCATCGAATTCCAGTATATTATCGTCATCGAGGTCGAGTGCGAGGCTCGGTGGACCGAGGGCATTGACGTCTACTGCAGTGAACGCTGCTTTGCCGAGATGGATTGAGATCTCAGAGGGTTCCTGTCGTCGTAGAGCACGGATTGAGAGGGCGGCCACGGCCATGATGGAGACTGCGAGTGCGATGAGGAGAGCGGGAGCGATGACGGCTAGTGGTCCAGAGTCAACGGTCTCTTGGTTTTTAGATGATTCGCCAAAAGCTACAGAGATATAGAAAGATAGAAAGGGAACATTAATTTTCAATCATCACAATATTATAAAGTACTAGATGGTGACATGACTGTATGCACGATGGTTTATACTTTTTTTTTTTTATTATAGGTAATATTTTCCGTTAAAGTTTTTAAAAGTTGTAACACACAATGCTAGTTTAACTGTCACGTGACAATTTTTGCGATAATCATTGTCCAAATATATAAAAGAGACTTTCAACAGACTGACAAGTTTGACAAGAAAAAAAAACCGTTGAACGACGAACAGGGAATGCAACGAGCAATGATACAAAATCGATAAATTAAGGTGGGTCAATGAAGCTCCAGCCCAAAGCTGATGTTGAATAAGGATCATTCGATTATTAAATCTATTTGAATTATTTTATTACAAATTACAAGTTCCTAATAAAATCTTACCTTCTACAATCATTGAAGCCCATACAAGGCACCACGTCGTTATTGATGAACTTTCCATGATGTAAGAGGTATTCCTTGATTAGGGATGGATGATGAAAATAGATGATGAGCGATGGGTGCAGTGTGATACCCTCAACTCAAGTTCTCGATCGACAACTGATGTTCCGAGAGCTTGAGCCCGAATATCAACCAGCTATGTACGTCACAAAAAAATATCAAACGTCACAGAACACCTTGACAACTTTGCAGTTGTAAAGAATTTGTGTTGATTGACCCGCTTCTGAACGATCCCACGCCCAAGTGCTTGCCGCGAGAGCCCGCGCGAGAGGTGAAAGATGGAGTTTGGGCAGGAGCGACTCGGGTTCTGCTCTGGCACGAAGTGAGCCCATGCTCTCGCGAAGCAGCCCTTTATATACCCGGACCAAAATAACCCAGAATGGAACAAAAGATGGGACAATAGCAGGAACGTATTTCAATATAGTGATTTGCGAAATATTTGCCTTTCACTAACAGGGCGTGGGCCGACAAAGTTTGGTGGAAGAGTTTGAAAGACCTCTATTGTGTGAATTGCATGGTTGGTGTTCCTTTTGTTTGCGGTTTGCCTGAGCATACAAGTCTCCAGTTCACACTACGATTATATCTCTTTTGCATGCCGATCGTAATTACAATAAAAACGGTCACACTTAAATTATGCTAACCCAACCGACGAGATGTTGAATGAGAACCCTCCACTAAGGAGAGTGATCGAAGCGGATTTGGGTTTCCATCTTTGAGGAGTGTGACCGACAAGGGAAGTGAGAATATACACTCCATATTTTCCAAGGATCAGTGTATCCGAAACTCGGCCTACTCCTAGTTGAACTTATCAGGATGTTATTGGCCCGGGTTATTGGTCAAGCATGACTTGACGTCACCATGAGAATTATTTATCATTATGATCTTGAAATAATGAAATGTCAATCAGTTTATGAATTTCATTTCATGTGTCAGTTTCCACTTCAAAATAAAAACATTTGATGCATTATTATACAAGCATGTAAGTTTATTTCATTTCATTAGTTTCAACTTCAAGATATTATGTGTGATTATGATAATAAAGATTAACAATTGAATTTCATTCAATTAAATTCCATTTATTACTTTCCACACGAAGATAAAACTATTTCACACATAATTATACAACCTGAAAAGTTAACTTTGTTGGAAGGAACATACTAAAAATCACAAAGATGGCTTCTTTGAAAATGATCCATCTCAGACCCTATACTGAAATCATAGAAAAGGTTCTCTATATTCATCATCATAGAAGCTGGAGAAAATGATAAATATAACGAAAATATAATTCTAGATTTAAAGTCACCATTTCTTCCAGCTCAACTAAAATAAAGCTTCCACAAACCTTAACAATAATATAAGCTATAAATTTCAAGATCTGTTTTTTAATAGTTTACCCTTCATATCCTCATCTTATTAATATATCTGTCTCTATATAATCTGGAACGTTCAATGTTATATCATTGTCTTATTTATATTTAATTATTGCGAGGTATTGTATTATTTCATCATTAATTATTTATTGTTTTTTGATTGACGTTACATTGCAGTTAATATTTTGTGAGATATGAAAAATAAACCAAACTGAAACTGAGCTTTCATCCGATCCTCTCAATCCACGTGATCAGTCACACACTCAATTTGATTATCATGATCATCCCCAACCAATGAAAAAAATTTACACTTCTGCTCAATTTGAGAACATGATTGTACAAAAATATATTGGTTACTTAAAACTAATACATTGTTCAGTTCTTTTTTTTTTAAAGGACCTTACATTATTTCGTACAATTTTCTATTAATTCACAATATGTTAAGCTCAGGTTTTCTTTTCCTACTTTTTTTTCATAGCAAGATATGATGTATCAACAGGTTCAAATTGGTAACTTTTATTTATTTTAGAATGTTCTTATTATTTTCAAACCATCTCATCTTCACCGAGGAAACGGGTGGGCACTCTTCTGTCAAAATATACAGTCCCATGCACTAATGTGTCTTTCCCTCTTTATAGTCAAAGAATTATTATAGTTCATCTTTCGATTCCTTTATTTTGTTTTATTATGACACGATATCAGACATGAAATATACCTCAAAGTTTGTTCTTTTCAATTGCACTTAGCTAATAAAAATTCTTTATTTTTGTTGTCCAATCGAAGTCGCACACATGGGTCAATTTGGCCGACTCGTATATTGATGGTTGTTGCGTTCTCAAGTAATTTGTAGAATCCGAAGAATGGGTACATTTTTTATCAGATGTTCCTCCTCTGATAATCATTATCAGTGGCGTAACTACGGGTGGCATGGGGGACACGTGCCCCCCCCCCCCCAATCGGCTGGCCAAAAAAAAGGGGGAAAGAGGGAGAAAGGAAGAGAAATATAGTGGGAAAGAAAATATTATTGTTCATTATAATATAATTATGCATAATTACATAAGAAATATTTTTCCATAACTGTATGAAACATAATTTGCTCAGGGTCTATGTCTTCATTGTTCCTGCTGCTTGCACTGTCTGTTTAACGAGATATATAATCCTGTTGTACTAAAACCTCCCGTTTTCAAGTCAATATACACCAAATACATGTATATTTCCTCGCACTTCGAATTATTATTGTTTTATGTAGTGACATATGCTTCTTTTTCACGACTACTTAAAGTGATTGCCCCATTTTAAGGTCTTAATATAACACATTTCCTGTCCGAGCCTACGTTCGCAATGGTGGATTGGTGAGATATGTCTGCTCTCCATGAATTCCTAAAATCAGTCCTTAAAATGTCCCTTTTCTGATCTAAATATCAAAAATTTTCAGCTCGCGCTTCGCGCTCGCATCATTTGGTTAGTGAAATACGTATGGTCTTAGTGGATTCCAACAAACGAGCCTTAGAATGACCCTCTTCAGGTCTGAATTTCCAAAATTTTCAGCTCGCTCTTCGCGCTCGCAATATTTGATCAGTGAGATGCGTATGTTATTCATGATTACAATGACTACAATTGCTTCACGTGGTTAGATGTAATTCTTACCAAATCAGCAAGCGCTTGGCACTCGTATTACATGACTATGGTGAGATATGTATACTCTTAATGTATTCCTAAAATATAGTCCTTTTTGGGGTCAATATCTACAAAAATTTCAACTCGCGCTTCGCGCTCGCATTGTTTAGCGAGACAGGTATGTATCATGATCACAAAAAATTGATTATAATGTCCCTTTTTAGGTCTGAATATCAAAAATTTTCAGCTCGCGCTTCGCGCTCGCATTGTTTGATCAGTGAGATACATATCCGTTTAATGGCACTGTCCTTAAAATATCTCTATTAGGTCAGTATACCTGGCAACTGAGCGGGCTTCGCGCGCTCACAAAGTGACTCAAAATTTTTGCCGGTGCCCCCCCCCCCTATGCCGTGACCCACGGTACGCCACTGATCATTATAAATAAAATGATTGAAAGCATTGGAGGAACAGAATATAGTGGAAATTATCACTTGTTTCTTACTTGTTACTTCTCACTTTTTATGAAGTTAAAAGCAATTATTAACAGCAACAAAATTTTATGACTACAAGAATAATACTGCTAGTTCCATAGTAATTCTCCCTATTCCTGCTTGATTTCGTTGGTGTATAGTGGAATGTGGATTTGTATGGTATCTGTTTGTGTACTTTGTTACAAGTCGATTATGATGATCACAATACAGTTTTCAGGGATATAATGCATAATATTCATGGAATATTGTGAAAGCGAATGTGCATAGTTTAGAAACCACACGTCAACACGAAATACAGGATATGGTATCTGATTTTTGTTTATTATTTTTTAAATCTTTTTTTCTTTATTTCATGGACCTGGCCACGGAGGATTGTCTATTGTTACTGGGGGTGCTGTGACAATGCTCAGCACCCCCAGTAACAATAGAATAATCCTCCGTGGAGAGGTCCATGCTTTATTTCCCAGTTAATAAGAAAAATATATTCCGGAATTCCGGAACAATTTCGTTAATATCCAAGCACTATTTAGTTATTTTGCAAACCACTGTCCACATAATGTGGTATAGTTCGTCTCGTAATAAACCACCAAAATATATTGTAGTGAATTTCTGTAATTATGCTTTTCTTCCAATATAACTTTTTTTTACAGCAACTGTTACCAAATGCCATTCCCTCTTTTAATTGTTTTATTTCTCCTTTTTTTTTGGGGGGGGGGGGTGCCTAAGAAAACGGCAGACCCATTTTTCCAGTGCAATTTCTTTCCCCATTGGGCATCTCCTCCAAGATCTTTTCTCTCCCCCCCCCCCCTTTTCTTCCTTTCTTTCTTTCTCTCTCTAACACTGGCGCCCAGATGGCCGAGGAGGGGGCGTTGCTTGGGGCCATGAATCCACCCCCCCCCGCCAGAAAACTCACAACCAAGCAAGAAAAAAAAAGGAGAAAAGGAGAGGAAAACGGGTAAAAGGGTGATATATCAAATCGCCATTTTTCTAAATATTTTATGTCAAAATTATGTAGGCCCTAACAAAATTTGATCTTTATTTTTTAAAATATCTAAATTTGCACCCCCTCGCTTCGCTCGCCTTTTGGCCCAAAACACTAATGCTCTCTAAGGGAATTTCTTCGACCTTTATCTACCCGACTCCACAAATTGTACCCCCTCCCCCCCCCCCCCCCCCCCACACACTCTCACCACCCCCCCCCCCCCTCTCTCGATCTCCCTTTCTCTCTCTACTATTTTCATCTCTTCAATCCGGTTTCTTAGACTTTCTCTCTCTTTTTCTCTATAAATATAAGTGTATTCCAATATGAATTACATCTTTTTTAATCCCTTGCCTCCCAAGATATATTCTCCACTCGTCATTTCCCACATTTCCTTCTATCTCTCCCGTCCTTGTTTTTGTCCACTTTTATTCCACCATACCAAACTTACACAGCAGTCTTTTTTAAGCCTCAACTGAACCATGGCCCTGGGAAGTAGTGGTACTGGGTGTCGATACCCCATTTGTGGAGGGGTTTGACAAAAATCGTATTCATTGGGGAGTGAAAAACATTTTTTTTTATTCTTGTCAAATTACTTGTCAAAAGTCACATTCATTCCTTAATGAAGACATTTTTACCTGTCATTTTTTTTAACATACAAGCATCACCTCTTAGAATTATAAAAACGTTCCCATGTCCCTGAACTGATCTCACTCACAAACACATGCTAATCTTAACCAATCCAAAAGTGTATTGTAGATAAAATCCTTTTAAAAAACGTAAACAGACACCATGTACTTCATGAGAACCACAAGGCAAACATTATCATGACATCAAGCGTGAAATGTTGAAGTGTGAGAATTGGAACATAACTGTCGCGAACACGAAAACTGGGCCCATCTACACAAAACTAAGGAATCGATTGATCATTGCACAAACGATTTTCTTGATTGATGGCATTGATCAAATTATTATGTGCAATTATTTATGTAAAACAGTATGATTAATTTCTAAGATGTGTGTATCATGGCCTTAGAAGGAATGTTGATCATCACAGCCACTCGCAGATCCAGGGGGCACAGGCGGCCCGCCCCCCCCCCCCCCGTTTGGGAGGCACAATTAAAATTTTACATTTAAAATGCCGTTAAAACAGAAGTGCCTCCCCCCCCCCCTCCTTTGAAATTGAAGCCCTTTTTTGTGCTTGTCATTTTTTTTCGTGGACGACATACCCGTAATTTTTTGTTAAAACCTTTTTTCTTTTTTTTTGCTTGTCAAATTTTTCCTCGGGAAAATGTGCCCCCCCCCCCCTTCGAAAAATCCTGGATCCGCCCCTGATAACAGCAAAGAAATATTATCCATGGTTACGGGACGGTAGAACTAAAGTAGAAGTTATTACAACATAATAATCAAACACTGTTCCAACCCTGTAGTCGTAATAATATTGTGTGAAATGACCTTCCTTTTTGTTATTATAGGATAATGGTTGATTCGTTGTCAGGCTTCTATTTTCCCTGTTGATTCCATCCATTATAGAAATAGCCACAAATACGTATTTGTGATTAACAGTATCAAAACAAATTTCTGTAATGCTTTTTCAGAAAGTGGATGAGAAGGCATGTTGGCCATGGCCATTTACTGGACCCATTCCTTACCAAGGCTATACGGTCTACGAAATATGTCTAAATCATTTTATTTCTTTCTGTACAGTTTTTCTTGCTTTTTGAAAGTGACAGAAAAATAATTAAAAGTAAAATCCTTTAAACGTTGACTGTCACACAAATCCATGTAGGCCTTGATCAATTTTGAAATAAAAAGTAGTTTTTATGGATTTGGGGACATAACTATTCCTCTAAAAAAAAGATTTAGGTATTTTTTAACCCTTGTCATTTTTTTTTTTGGGGGGGGGGCACAAAGGATATATTTATAATTTGTTGACCTTAATTAATTTTCAATATATTGTTATACTACTTTGATAACTTTTTGACCAACAAAATTGAGCTTTTACACGTACATGTATTAAAGGGATGGTCCAGGCTGGAGTAATTTATATCTCAATAAATAAAGTAAAATTCACAAAGCAAAATGCTGAAAATTTGATCAAAATCGGATAACAAATAACGAAGTTATTGAATTTAAAATGTTTGCATTATGGCCGGTGAAACAGCTCTTGGCATGTTTCTATGAATATTCATATATAGGTGGGCTGATGAAGTCATATCCCCTCTTGTTCTTTTGTATTTTATTATATGAAATTAGGTTTGTTCAAAAAAAATTCTACCAAGATCAAAAACAATTGGATTGACAACTGATTATGTGCATTTATTTAGTAATTTATTGCCGCAACTTATTTCATCATAAAGGAGACACAGACAAATCATTTACACATGTATGAAATGATGAAACATTTGTGATTTCATATAATAACATAAGAAAAAGGAAAGTTAGTGGGGATGCGACATCATCAGCCCACCTAATGAATATTCATGACGATGATATAACTGTTTCACAAAATATTGATAAACTTTAAAATTCAATAACTTCGTTATTTCTCATCCGATTTTGATAAAAAATTTAGCATTTTGGTCTGTGAATTGTACTCTATTTATTCAGATATAAATATTTTCAGCCCGGAACATCCCTTTAATATAGATATAATAATTTAGGATCTTACGCCTTCTTCAGTAAACACAATGGTAGACCTATGTAAAATATTTTATTCTTCACGACAAACTGATACTTGTATGAATTTATGTTTCCAAAAAATGTAGAAATTTGTGAAATGGAAGAAAATAAATATTTATTTGAATTGAATTGAATTTAGTAATTGAAAATGTTGAGAATCTGCATAAACTCTCTCATTATCTACGTTCCCACGGTTACGACTTTTTCTCGCCCGGTCTCACCCTAAATATCTGTGACATTGATAAATTTTGAATAACATCAGAGCCCCGTCTTACAAAGAGTCGCGATTGATCCGATCAATCGCAACTATGGACGGCTAGCAACGTCAACATCTATTATGCATGTTTGTTCAAAATATTTTGAAGCTATGATGTATATTCATGCAGTTGTTTTCTTGAAAGTTCCCTGTGCTTCTCTTTGTTTACAAAGGACATTGTGCAAATTTCCTGTAGAAAAAATTATGATATTGATGAACGTTTTTGTGTATATTATTTACCCCAAGAAAGGATCACCAGTCGTTCTTAAAGTCGCTCTTAACTTACGAACAGCTTTCTGCAACGGCCCCCAGGGGCCCGTTGCAGAAAGAGTTGCGTTTAATTAAAACGCAAGTCAAAAAATCAATCGCAAGTCCCAAATGCGCGCTGTTGATTGGTTGAAAATCAAGTTACGCGGGATTTTTTTAGTTGCGATTGATTGCATCTCTTTCTGCAACGGGCCCCGTATACCCCCATAATAACAACAATAATAATTTTAATAATAATAATAATAATGATAATAATAATCCCCATCGCAAACTTTCAAGCTCATAAAAAGTTTTACTAAGTTTCGGAATGTGGTTTTAAAGTAGAAAGTTCATGGGTCTCATTCCACGTAAAGGCCAATAAATATCTTCCTTTGACATGGGGATCGGAGAATAAAGAAAATGAAAATAATTTGAATGGACAGGAATGGACAGCTTTCAGAAATGATTAGAATGGAATCCCGAAAGAGAAAGAGTGAAAAGGGGGAAGGGGTTGGTGGTTTGCGTTTCAAACGTGAGGGGGAGACATGCTGAAATTAGGAAAAGAGCCATTGATTTTTTTTTACGCACATTAGTAGCTTGCTTTTCGCTCCGATTGACGTACGATGACTCATTCAGCTCCGCCCATACGCCTGACTACCGAACGGCGTCCCCGTTGATACGCTACGACGTTACGAGCGCAAGATATCCGTTAGAATTCCATAACATTTAAATTGTATTGTTGCCTGTGAAAAAAGGGTTTTAACTGTTATATGTTAGGGAAAAAATTTCTACAATGGATTTCAGATGATTCTCTACAATTTGCTGAAGTAAAGGGCGAATCTGTGAATGGAGAATCCTCATTTGAATGGTAAGATTACCGTAGCAGTGAACGAAAGAGAAAGTGTCAGTAATTTTGCTAATCTATTTGGTTGCTGCTTCGTGTGACGCAAGTTGGGAGCCCAGTCCCACATGTCGTTATCTACGTGTGGTGATTGAAGCTGTGACTGTGTTTTTGTTTACTAAATAGGTTCATTATTGCGGACTGAAATAATCGCTAACTTTATAGAGGGTATTCATTTGTCTCGCAATCTACTATGGTCAACAAGGAAATTCGTGATCACTCTCGCAAAAAGTGTTCACTACACTAGCTTACAAATACAAGTTCACGAGCTTTCGAGTGCCGCTGCAACTCTTTATCATTTAATATCAAGTGACGAAAATTATCTGACATGTCTGATAGTGATAACGTAGTCTATTTATATTAATCCCCAGGACCGTACGCGGGAACAATAGGTGGGCACTGATCCGTTGTGTGATTGGTCGGGCGTTTCACCAATCAGTGCATCGATGTACGGGGCGGGCGGTGTTTTTTGTTTGTTTTGTTTTGTTTTGTTTTTTTGCTTTAACTTAAAACTAACAAGTTAAAGGCGGTCGTGGTTGTGATACGTTTTTTAAAGTGAAGAAAATAAGAATGAGGAAATTGAGCTTGTTGAGAAAATTAAAAGAAAGAAAGTGGAGAAGAAGTCTTAGTTTCATTTCAAGAAGGAAGAATGTTCAGTTCATTTTTAATGTCATTGCAAAAAAAAAAAACTTGTCTTTTCATTTTCAGAACTTAGAGAATCAGAATCTTGAGTTCATCATGAGAATGAAATATATGTATTATTTGTATGCGCGTATCGAGTGGACCTTCCTAATATAATAGCAACACTGATGTGTGTTGCTGCCCTCTACGTTCGTTGCATACAATGTTTTGAAATCGGCCGTGAATAATACGTGTGAGGAATTTGATACTGGCCCAAAATCACAAATTTTGAGGATAACCGGAGGATGGACACGGAGTGAAATACGAGTGTAGAGTAAGATATTAAGCTATTTATCTTTCTCGTTATATTTTTTTTCTGTAATTTTTACAATAAACCATCATTTCATCCCACCTTTGTGACTCGGTATATCCGAAATTGTTCACGGTCCCGAAGTTCGGGTAGGTGGAGCGTAGTGTAGCGGTAGTGAAGTGGAGTGGAGCTTGCACGAACTTCGCCTGAGGTAAACTATGGTATGCCAATGCTGTACATTAAATATCACGTTTGTTACCAAAATTACTAATTTCCATACAGTTGGAATTTATTTTTCATTAGTAACTTGGGAATAATTTTTGTATTCACCAGAGCGCTCAAAAACTTAAATTTTGGGCATATTTTTGTGTACGCCCTCTATTAGTGGAAAGTAATATGGCAAGAAAATTTAATTTTTCAATCTCTATTTTTAATTAAGAAAAAAAAAAAAAAACTTGAATTTTGGGCATATTTTTGCGTACGCCCTCTATTGGGGGAAAGTAATATGGCAAGAAAATTTTAATTTTTCAATCTCTATTTTCAATTAAGAAAAAAATAATTTAAAGATTCAAATTTACTTAAGAGCCAAGTTGTATGATGAATAGGTGTAAATGGAAACTGTCAGTGTAAAAAAATCAAGCATTTGTCCCAAAGAAAAAGAGAAAATAAGCCAAACATTGCCACCCTTATTTTGCCACACATGGAGATATATTAAAACCGAGAACAAGGTTATATCATAACCTTGTTCATTGAATGAGTGATTTTGACCAAATTTGTTGTTGTTGTTGTTCGTTCGTTTTGGGCCTGTTTCACGCCCTAGTAGTCTCCTCAGTAGACATTTGGTGTTGCGACCATATTTTTGTTGCTCATAGAAAATAACGACTTTAGTGTGTATTGGCAATGTTTCATCATCTTTCCATCCAAATTCCCTTTGGAAGGATGTTGCAAAGTTTTGAAGCATATATTGAAATTATTTTCTGATGTGTGTATGTAAATGTGTGTTTGGTAACACAAGGGCGGTCGATTATACGATCACTCACTATTGGAAAAGATGAATGACAAGGAAAAAAGAAGGAGGATGAAGAAATGATACAGTGTACCTGATTAAATGAAGGAGATGTAAAAAAATAAAATGAAGAAGGAGATGTAAAAAAATAAGAAAAGACCAAAGAAGTTGGAGGAGGATGGGGAGAAGAGTTTCTTTGATAATAAGTTGAGTTTTGTGTCAGTCTATCAAAATTTGATATATAGATCTCTTGTTGATACCATTTAGTTGTTTTCTCTCTGAAGTATTCGGAGAATATTATCCAATATAATACTGAGTATTTTTTCAATAAAAAAGAATGGTTCATTTTCTTTCACTGATCACCGACTCTCAATAGGGCATGGGTTGTAATATTTCTTCATAAATAGAAATGATATGGCCGTTGCTCCAGCCTCAAGGGTCTGGAGGAAACAGTCCTTCCTTTATGTTTTTTTTTTTGGTTATTGTTTGTTTGTTTAAAGTGGCTTTAATGGCAAATGGAAGAAAGGAAAAGAAGAAAATGAGAGACTATTGAAAAGAGATGGTTTGGTGATCAGTGCATCTCTATCAAAGCTACATGTACCCCTTTTCATTACCATAACAAAAGTGCTCAAAATTTTCATTTGGAGCTGTCTCCATTCTTTTAAAATAAAAATGAATTATGCAATACGGTACAGTTTACAGTATATTCCAAATGGCAAAGCAAATTAAGAATTTAAGATTGGAAATCATTTTGCACGACATAGGCATCCATGTACTGGTGCAAAAATTATAAACTTACCGGTATTACAAACAGATTTTTTAAAGTAAATATTTTATTCATGTGATTAAATCAAAAATTTTAACATTTACCAATTTTCTTATGTGTTAGCTGTAACAAATCTGTTGTCTGATAAGAATTTGCTCAGATCATTCAATGCTCTTCCTTTCTTGAAGTCCTTGAAGAGACAACATACACAAATTACATCCTCCAGTGCCCGAGGGATATTAGAATGATTATGACCAGTAAACGAACAATTTCCTGAACACTGTCCGATATGGCGTTGTGCACTGTTGGACCTAAATTACCCAATTTAGAATTCAATGTCGAGAGCATCCCCTCTTTGCTGGATTCAGACAAGTTGATAGTGGGATCATAGTGAACTTGTTTAAATATTTTTTTTTTAAATGATAAGCAAAAAGAGTATAATTGGATTTTCCCTAGACAAATTTATTAATTGATTAATTAATGGACTGCTGGTTTCATTATGATGTTGAAAATTCTAGAGTCTCCATGTTAATCAAGAGATGAATTGACAGTTTCCTTTAATACAATTTATTAATTGGTGGAGCACAGCATGGTTTCTTTTTGTACTATTCAGAGTCTCCATGTTAACCAAGAAGTGAATTGACAGGTGTCTTACAGTGCATTCTAAAATATACCTTATTTGAATTTAGAGGGCTAACATTGTATGATTATCAGATCCCAAAATTTTATTTTTCTAGAATGTAAAAGAGTGTATGTCCATTTTTTTTTCATTTATACATTACTTGTACCACTAACACCAGGCATGGCTAAGATAAAAGGGACAGTTTCCTTTATATCAAATTTTGGTAAAAGGGAGAAACAACTACCTGTGCTTTGAACAGCATTCAAAGGAGCTCTTCAAATGTCCATGTTCATTTTATACAAAGAAATCTTCCAGTGGAGGAATCAGGATTGAAAGTTTGCTCTAGATAGCCTCAATACTTGCCAGACCTTGAAAAAAAAACATGGAATTCATATATGTTGTCTTCAACATCATTTAGAGGAGTTATGCACGGTGTCAGAAGCACAAGTGAAGTATTAATAAAAAGCTTAGGAGTTGCTCTTTCATATCCAGAGTAATCTTAAATTTTATATTGTTCAATTAGTTCTGCATGTTAGCCCTTAAATTAAGATTTCCTCTTTGATACACTCTTTGCAATTTGTTTTTGTGACTTAATATTTTTCATCATATCGCATATTCATGCAGGAATTCTCTTCTCTTTTTTTTTTCTTTTCAGGTAATATTGTGGATGTATAAAGTGCAATCCTATAGGACCAGTGAGAAAGGACAGAATGCTGTGAATTCAAAATGGATCGAACAAGTTGAAATTTTTTCTACCTTCTTCTAAGGGATATAAACAATGAATGTGAAAAGTTGTTTATGTCTTCTCTCCTTGTAGTTTCCTGTATGGATCCTGTACCTAAATTTTACTTCACAACAATGGTTTCCTGACTGTTATAAGGAGATTCAAAGTTTATGTACTTCACATTATTTTGCGTCAATATTTCAAAATTTTTGAAAAAAATCAATTTATCAACAACAATGCTTTGTGAAAGAACAAGTTCATTGACACAAGCCACGTGTGGCAATATTGAATGGAACCATTCATCGAAAACATCAAGTAGAAGGAGAACTTGGTCGTTTCACAACAGTACTTCCTCAAACACATTTCATTCAAATAAGGAGATGAATCAAAAGAATAACGAAGGTGTAATTTCCCAGAGGACATCTTGTCTTTCATGGAGGAGAAGTTGCGTGCTTAGGTTATACAACCCAGCCATCTCATTATTTGTACTCTTACTCATTTCAGGTAACAATTCTTTCCTAAGTACGATATGAAAGATTTTAGAAAATAATGGATGATGATTATTCAGGGGAAAATATTACGCCGACGCTTAGCACGAGGTGCTCCCAAGTTATAAAGTAATAAGTATAGCCCTCGTAAATATGGAAAGTACCCCAAATGAATTGATATTGGGTTGAATACAAAATGATAATTCATGCATGAACGGGAGTTAAAATATATCAATTTCTATTTTGTAATTGATCGGTCAGAGCAATGGGAAATAAATCTTAAATGTATGAAGGCTTGTTATTGATATGACGGTAATGAGACTCAAATTGCAGTTGAGTTTTGCTCAGAAAATCTTATAAACTTTGAGCTGCCTTAAGCATCTAAGAATTCATTCAAGGTCTTGGCCATTTCAAGAAACTTATGCTCTATTCCAAATCAACATGAATTCTAAAATCAAGCATAAGTCTTTGATTATACACAAATCTGTTTAGATTTGTGTTCAGTTGCAAGTTGCAACATCCCTTTATGCTTGATTTTTTTTAATGGGGTGCCTCACTCACTTGTAATTTTATTCTCTTTCTTCCTATTTAATTGATTATGCAGGACTTGACATTAGTACCACCACAGCGGAGAAATATATTGACATTGATGCCTACATCAGATACAACTCTGTCTCAGACGCCAGCCTTAACCAACTGAGGGGTGCTGAGCAGGTGCTAGAGTTCAGCTTCCGGTACTGCCATGATCCAGGGATGCTGATCTACCAGGAGGGGGGTAACACCGAAGCAGAGAGGGGTCTTTTCTTTGCCCTAGGGGTTAATAATCAGAGGCTTTATCTAGAATGGAAGGTGGAAGCAGATTCACTGGTAGAGGTACCGGCATTTCTTTTTTCTGTCTTGCTTGTAATGTTTCAATAACGTTTGGGTGGGAGAGGGATGGTTTTTTATTTTGATGACCCAGGTTTGAATCCCACTTGATGAGGTAGTACCATTAGTCAGGCCCCTATTGCATAAAAGTTATTATGAAATTCTCTCTAAGAATGTCAAATCCTTTCCTCTGATTGGTCAAAAGTGGTGTCATTGTATTTGACCATGCCTCCAAATTAACAAATTGAGGTGGTTACCAAGGGCAACAGGCATAGTAAACAAGATTTGTGCCCATTACCCCATGATCGTCTACATACATGTACTGTAGATTATGATTGTTTCAAACTTTTCCTTTCAGCTGTATATCGGAGACGGTACATTAGAACCCAACGTGACATATAGCGTGGCCATCTTTAATCTTGGAAGTGCGTTCACCGGAACGACCTTTGCCACCATTAACAACATTGCTGCTCCGGTCAATTACTTGACCCCTGAATCCCAGAGTGCACTGGACATGACCCGAATACTGGGGGTCTTGTACATTGGGGGCTACAGTGATATCACTGAGTTGAGGGTAAGTGATTCAAAGAAATTGCTTTTAATATTTACCATTTTTGTCTGGAAGGTTGATCTTTGAAATGAGTGATTTTCACTGGCAAATCTTCCCTCTTCCAAACATTTCTACATGTTCACAAATAAAGGAAGAAGGTTTTGCCCCTTCAAGATATGATTGCTTGTACAGTTGCCATTGCTGAAAGACTTACAATCAAATCCAACTCTAGAAATCAAATGCAACTTGATTTGGAATCAATCAGATGCACATATTTAGGACTTGCAATTGAGTTTTTGAGTTTCGCTTTAATGCAACTACATCTATTTTTGCAACATAACCCTGGAACACCTTTGTATGCAAATACAGCATAAATACAAACAGGGGAATGGAGGGGCAAGAGGAAATAAAAGAGGATGGCATTAACAAAGGGAGATACTAGAAAGGGAGAGAAGGAGATGGAGGCAGACTGCAACATAAACAGCTTTAAAGAATGTGGGTTCATGACAAGTCATATGATTAGCTTTCCTTTAATTCACCCTTCTTCCCCATGATACCTCTACAGAACAACCCTTCCCCCTCCCCCATGAAAAAAAATGAAAGATTGGAAAATGATGGTGGTACTTCATGGTTTCCTACTAAACAAAAACATCGAACATGTGTGCGTGTCTTGTTCCGACCAACTGACCAGAATTCAACTTCATGTACTTTTATTGAGATTACTCATAACTTTTAGGGCTATCCCTGGGTGATTCAGAAGAGTTGAGAAAGGGGAACAGACTCCATCAAGGTTGACATTTTTCAACGAGATTACCAGCAAACTGTGATTAGGAAAGGAAATGCAATGTTCCCCCTGGGGAATTCACCAACATACAACTTCCACCCTCCCTGAGCAAAAGTGCAGTTACATTCACCTGTGGTAGAGTTCAAGTCAGAAACTGTGGTTTAGTTCGGAAGAATCAATCAAATACATACATGAGGATGCAATGGGTTTGGTTGAGGTTTCAGTTACAGGGGGCATGTGTCTAAAAAACCTATTAGTTTGAATTGATAATTTTACCCTTGTCGCTCCCTTATTGTGAAAACTGCCCTACTTTTTAAACATCTTTTGAGGAGGTTGCTTTTCTGCACCTCCTCCTTTCAGCTCTAAATTGGTGTTGTGCCTCCTCTTTCAAAGTAATCACTTTTTTCCTTGTTGGCCAACAAAAATTCTGATCAGGTTTTCAGGGATAAATGTGCCCCCTCATCTATGAAATAGTGGATCCTCCTTTTTTGGCCAGAAACTTTATTATTAGTTATTTTGTTATTTTCAAAGAATTTTCTTTGAAATTGATCCCATTGAAATGACCAAAACTAGTTCAAGTATCTCTAAGGGAGGAGTGAGGGATATGAAATATGGGTTTATTATTCAATGTCAAGGGGAAACTGCCAAAATTAATTTCTTGTGAAACACAGAGGCGGTTTGTTTGACAAGTTTGAGGTTGAGACCAAAACTTGAGGGGTAGCATTTGCTCACCAATTATAGAATGTGATGATAACGGATTTGACTAAGCAAGAATTACTTGGCATTTAAAAAAAAAAGAGGTCAACATAGACCTTCAGACTGACTCGATCACCAGAATACCTGTTTCTGAGAACTTGTCCATGCCCAAAAATACGTGATAATTATTTTCCACATTCATACCAACCCGAAGCAGACCCTTTCGGGGTATGTTCTCGAACTCTCAAAGTTACAAGCATGCGCAGAGCAAGGTTTGAGCAGCCCACGGTGCCTGCACCCAACTGCTCGCTGGGATGTTAAAGTTCTCATAATTTACTTTCACACTGCCAAAATACCACAACTTTGGAGAAAAAAGTGCCAATAATTTTGCTGAGTACCTAATATTTAGCGCTTATTTTATTTTTGGAATATTACAAGTATTTTGCTTTCACAATGGAAAAAAATTCCTGGTATTTTTTATTAGAGTAAATAGGGTACATTTCCCGACCAGAGAAAACCTGGTATTCTTGAACTTCATGGTGGTCTGAAGTTTCCTATTGATAGACTTCTGTAGGAGAGGAGGAGAGAATTGTGAAGGGGTAGAAAATCATACCTTGGGGAGTGAAGGGAAGAAGTGAAAGGGGGTAAAGAATACAGGAGGGAGGGTTTTTTGGCGAAGGGATAGATTTGTAAGCAAGAGATCTCCAGAAAGATAGATAGAAGCCTGGGGAAAGCAAGTGTGTGTGTTTATGTTTTGATAGGAAACAGTGAAAGGGTGTGTGGGAGAAAGAGAGAGAGAGATGAACAGAAGCGCATGCAAACGAGAGAGAGAGAAACAGACAGACAGCGACACACACAGACCAAGGCAGATAGAGAGAGAGAGAGATTGGGATTATGAAATAAGTGGTGTGCTCATACTCAGTATGCTGTGTTTCAAGATAGAGTTAAGGTAAATTTTAATGGATTGTAAGTCAAAATTTTGCTGTGAATCAATGCAGAGTAAATCATGTTATAAGTAAAGTGTTGTGGCCCAGTGGATTAGGCTTCAGACTTTGAAATAGAGGGCCATGGCTTCGAATCCGTCAGCAATAAAGTGATCTACATTCTTCTGTACTCAACCCAGGTGAGGTACATGTAAACGGGTACCCAGCAGGATTAATTCCTTGATTACACCAAGCGCCTTGAGCTAAAAAGCCAGGTTGATAATTAGTGCGCCGTTGAATAGGCAACTAGATAATCAGTGCCTAATAAATACTGTGAATTAATTTTTAAAATTCTTATTACCACAACTTTTTGCAGCGATGCAAAGTGTAAGAATTGACCAGTCAGGTGATAGCCCTGGTCATGTGACAGTTTTCACTCAGATATGACACCCTTGATCATCTTTACCTGTCAAGTGCAAGTGATGAGTGAAGTCATAACTGGTAGGAGATTGCCAATTACTCAATTTGCTCAACGAGTTAAAGAGTCGTGTTCAAATCACTTGAAAGTTATTTAGTACATGTCTTATATTGACTTATGGTATACAAAAAAGAATTATCATTTTGAATGTTGTATTTGTTCTTATTATCAATAATTATAGGTTTGTTGATTATACTGAATGATTACCTATAGGCCTACTAATAAAAACTAGCTTATATAAAGAAAAATATTAACAGAGTGGGCCATAAATCTGAATAACGAAAGAAAAAATTAGAGATTATTTGAGAATTATTTTCCAAGATACTGTAATTAATCTATTAAAAATCATGTAATATTCACTCCACTTTTGTATTTTGGCTGGTTTGATAAAATTACAAAATTTGTCCAGTAAAATACATTTTATTTATGAATGTCCCCACATGCAGATTTAGGGTGTATGCTTTCACATAAGCTTGTAATGAGTTGGAATAGTGATTAGTGGTGCACTTATGAGGGGATTTACCCAAACTTAAAATAGACTTTAAGAACAGTAATACATGCCATAGATGAGTTTCATGCTTGTATAGTAAAGTATAGTCATGAACATTTGAAAATAATTTTCAAGAACATACACGATAATTGCAAAGGGTATCAGAATAGCTTTAATATCAACACAAAACTCTAGACCTCAAAAGCTATCGGTCAGATATACGCATAATGGAAAGTACAGATGACCACAAATTGGTGTGGAGGAGTTTTTTTCAATTTCCGAAAATTTGATCCATAATACTTTTCCCAGTTGACCAAGATAGCTGTACCAGACCTGTTTAGATATTCAGAAGTCACCGTTTTTCAGACCCAATTATGACCAACCATAATAGGTAACTAGTGACAGATTTACATGTACTCTGGCATCGTAGTGTATTTTAAAGGCATAAATCAGATTTTAGTGGAAACAAAACAATGAGGGATAATATCTTGGGTGAGTAAATGGTACCCTGATTAAGGAAATTATTTTATTACAAAAGCTAGCTAGAACTCCATAACTGTTTTTTCTGCAAAGTTTAGTCCCAAGGCCATGTGCAATTTTTTGTTTGTTTGTTTTTTTCTTTGAATTTATTTTTGTGTGAATTTCATTTTGAAAAATGTCTGTAAATAAGTGTAATGTTATAAATTTTAATCTTCCAGCTCAGCTTTTGTAAGTGGGAAATGTTTTGTATGCAAATCATAAATGTGTACGTATGAGACAGAGAGGTAAATTAAAGAAATGCTGTGATCACATTCAGAATTGATAATTGGTATCAATCATGCTTGATATTCATTTGTTGATGGATGGGCAAGGATTTGATACAGTCTTATATTGGTCCTGATGGAATGGTAGTATACACGTACTTTGCTCAAATTAAAGCATAGTAACAGCTCCTCAAAAGATGAAAAGCATTGGATGGAGAACAAGCAGAAGTGAATGAAGATGTACCTTAATGGGATAATATTGGATGACAGGAACTACTCCTAGTAGTGCTCGATGACAGTATCGACCTTGCACAGGTGACTCAGTAGTGACCAACATCGTACCTCTCCCTGTGTATTAGGAAATTAGAAGGGAAGGGCTTGTTAGTAGGGGACTATATTGATAGGGATGTTGCAAGTTCAATGCTAGAAGGATGTACTTACTCCAGGGCACCAATACTAGTATACTAGTCTTCACATTCACTGTTAGAAGCAGATGGCCACTTCCAGAAGTTACACTCCTTAGCTCTGCCATTGGGTTTTTTGTTGTTGTTGTTCAAGCCATGATAAGGTGACAAACATTGATAGTGGTCATGTTGCTGCAAGTGTTTCCTCTTGCTTGTAAATCATATGATCTTTATCAGGATGGTTTACAGGAACAACGTTCACTCCAGCCAAATGTTTTATTTTCCTATTCTAAAAGAGGGCTTTACATGTAGGTTGACTGGGTTATAGTTAGATGAAGAGAGGAAAAACTTAAATGGGGAATCTTAAATAAGAAATTCAAAAGAATATAGAAAAGGGGGATATCCATACATTGGTGGGGAAAGGGTACCCTCTGGAGAGAGATGGGGAAGGGAGAGGGTAGTGGAAGAGTGAGAGGGTGGAGAGGAGGGGAGGGGGGAGGAAAAAAAACTTTAATTGGGAATGTTGAAAAAGAAATTCAAAAGAATATGGAAAGGGGGGATTACCCAGGCATTGGAGGGGAAAGGGCAAAAACTCCTTTGGAGAGAGACGGGGAAGGGAGAGGGAAGTGGAAGAGTGAGAGGGGTGGAGAGGAGACAGGAGATGGGGGCAAGTTAACTCTTTGTGCACTGGACCATGAACCCATCTGTACTGAATTATTTTCAGGGAGGGAAACAATGCATTGTTTGTTGAGTGTGAAATGCGAAGTTCGAAAGGCACCGAGTGTGCATTGGTGCGAAGTACGCGTGGAAAGGGTTAATGAGAATGGCTAAAACCAGAGATGGAATGAGGAGAGAGGAAGAAAGAGAGGGGGTGGAGGGGATGCCGGGATGGGAAATATGTTGGAGAGTAGAACTTAAAAAAAGAGGGGAATGGATTGAACTGGGTAGAGTTTATAGTCTTCTCTGATAACCACCAAGTAAATGGCAAGTAATATTTCATCTTTTAGAATTATCATACACATTACATGCATGTATGTGCTCTGAATTATGATTTCCCCAGATACTTGTTCCTAAGTGGATGAACTGAGCCAAACAAATCCTCCACTTAGAGAGGATGAAAAAGGGAAATGCATTCTCTTAAAGTATCTGATAGTCAAATCCCATCTTTCGTCAAGGGTACTTGCTGTGACTCACAGTTTGTCATGATTTTATTTTCTTCGCATTTACATTTATACTAAACTTTTTGGTTGCATTGAATAACTTTTTAGTGATCATATTTTCTTGACCCAGAATTTATGATTTTTCAACACATTTCTTGTTAAATTTTTCTACTAAAACCTGTATTTATTTTTAATAACAGAAAAAGAGGGGGGGGGGCAACACATAGGATAGGTTTTTAATGATCACCCCTAATGTTTGGGGGTCTTTTTGCAAGTGGATATTTCATCTCCAACATAATCATTTCACATGGGGTATAAGTAAGCAAAATTTTGTTTGAGCAAAATTTTTTGTTTGAAATAACAGAAGAAGAGGGGACACACATCACATAGACTAGGTTGGGGTTTTTTTTGGTTCACCCCTTATAGTTTGTAGGATTTTTTTTTTTTGCCAGTGGATATTTCATCTACATGTACCGGTATGTATTTTTAATCATTTCACATGGGGTATGATTAAGCTTAATTTTGTTTGAGCAAAATTAGTGAGGAAAGGAATATGTCAAATGATCTTTGAATCCATAGTGTACATGTATGTAGCTTGCTGTAGGCCTAAAATAGGACAAGACCACTTTTGTATAGGGCACATTTTTTATATTACAGCACAAATGGAGAAAATCAAAAGGACACAAAAAAAAAGATCAAAGACCATTGTAGGTGCATTTGGGTCAGTCCATGTTATCCCATGATATCTCCTTTGATGTCCTTTGATTAAAGCCTTAAGTTTCTATTTGTGTTTTATTACTTGTGTTTTTGTACTAGTTATTATCAGTCTGAAGTGAATAGTTGGCATCTTTTATGTTGGCATCGCTCCCAAATCTAGAAGTTATCTTCCAACATCAACCTTTTTCCTGAATCCTTTTGTGGATTTGCCTTTGGAAGCACAAAATAACAGTGAAACATTAAATTGTGATTCTATAGATTCTTATCCGAATCTCGAATGATACTAACAAGAATCCCAGCAGTATTTAATGATGCCAAGACATGATGCAGCAAAATTATCTTATGTAAAAATTTTGACCCCTCCCCCTTCCATCCTCCAAAATATTTTTTTATCTGTTTGTATTGCATCATTTTTTTACATTTGAAATAATAAAGATTTTATCATTACAAAAAAAAGAAATTACTTGTGAATCAAATGTTTTGATAAACTGCCTTTTGATAATTTTTATTTTATTTATGCCCAAGAAACTGTAGTATGGGTTGATTGTATTGAACATCACCAGTAAATTTTCATTCAAACTAAAGTTAGATTAGAACAACATGTAAGAACCATCAAATGTCACATTGTAAGTCAAAAAATATGATGTCAATGGAAATTTATCAAAGAAAATTGTAAGGAAATTCATGTACCCAAGTATGTTTGCTCAGAAAAGTCAATCTTGTGGGGGTGCCGTTGTCTCGTGGTTATGACTCTTGTCTTTCAATCTGAGGGATGTGGGCTCGATGCCAAGCCATGGCATATTTTCCCTCAGCAAGATATTTATCCACATTGTGCTGCACTCAACCCAGGTGAGATGAATGGGTACCTGGTAGGAATTTATTCCTTGAAACGCAACGCGCATAACATTATTAGAGCTCTGCTCTGTTACATGATTTGTTTTTGTTTCTGCAGGTGAATACTGAGAGACTAAATGGCTACCTGGTGACCTGTATCGGCTACGTCAAGACCAGTTCCAACCTCCTGGACCTGGACACCGCCTCCAGTCTGGTCGGTATCAAGGAGGGGTGTCCGGGGGACTTCTGCGCCCCTCCCACCGTCATCACCCTCCAGACCAGCTCCTCGTACCTTGCTGTGGACCAGGATCTGACGCCGGGGACCCACACGGTCCTGACGCTGAGGTTTAGAACAAGGTTGGTATTTTGGGTATTATTCTGTCAACTACTCAATTCTGTGATTCCTGTAGGCTTTGTAATGGGAACAACCATTTCCTGTAGGTAACAGGTACAAAAAGAAATACATCATATGTGTTTGTGCACTTGGTGAAGTATTGTGGCCCAGTGGTTTAGTCTCTGGACCATGAAACTGGATCCTGGGTTTGAATCCCAACCGTGGCATGATTCCTTCAGCAAGAGATTTATCTACATTGTGCTACACTAAACCCTGGTAAGGTAAATGGGTACCTATCAGGAATTTATTCCTTGAAATGCTGATTGCATAGCAGCAGCTCTGCTAAAGCCAGGGTAATGATGCTGCATTTATTGTACATCTATCGCTTAATAGAGACTTCTGAGCAAGTTTTATTAGTAGTATTACACTGAACATTGGATGTTCACTTGCTGAAATATATGTATATTTTCCTATGTGCAGTCTTGGAGGTTGTTTCAGAAAGCTGTTCACAAGTTACACACAACTTTTTTCACACGACTTGTGACTTGTTCTTAAAACTATTAAAGTTACCCCAATATTTACATTTATTTATTAAAATACAACGTGAGAAGTAACCCTCTTCAAGCTTTGACATATTCATAATAATTTTTTTCAGATGCTTGTTACCCCTTGAAAGACTGGCTGATTATTACATGCTATATATTATGCATTTTCCGTATTCCCTTGCTTGCACATGTGGGCTCTGACTCCCAAAGGGTAAACAACTACAAATTTATGTACAAAGATCAGGGCTCCATCTTACATTAAAGACTTACGATTGATCTGATCAAGTTCAATTATATGGAAATCCATCAATGTCATAATTTTTTCTTCAGGAAATTTGCACAATGTCCTTTACACAAGAGGAGCACACCAAATCGTCAAGGCAACGATGAATGTATGAATATACATTATACCTAGAAAGTATTTTTTAAACAATATGCATTTTAGATGTTGACGTTGCTGGCTTTCCATAGTTGTTGTTGATCGTATCAAACGCAACTGTTTATAAGATGGGGCCCTGATTTCCACATGAGCTGATGGGAAGAACTTCATTACAAACTAGCTTCGAGAAACCCCAGCAAGTATCAGAAATCAATTCTACTTTCCCTTTGATTTTATACCCCTGAACTTCACCATCAAGTTCATCTTTTGAAATGGAAGTAGTCATTAGTTTGGGGTGGGAAAGATGTCATCAGTGACATGTAGCGGAATGGCTGTCAAGTAGAAATTAGAATATTATCCCAAAGAAGGGGGAAACATGAATGATGCCAAAACTGAAATGTCAGGGTCAATCATGTTAGGAGATAACTTTTATTTTTTAGGGGCTATTTTTTTTCCCCACATTGGGACGATTGCAGAATTCAGGGGCTATTTCTTTCATTTTATGGGCTACTTTTTAGGGGAAACAAGCAAATATGCAGTAAAAGCAAATGTAATTATTCTGCCATCTATAGTTAGAATATTAATTTTCTAAATAATCTTAAATATTTATTATGACAGATCTTGGGGCGACTCTAAAAAGAATGGTCACCCCAAAGCAAGCATTTTGGTGGAATTTTAGGGGCAATTTTGGCTGTCATGACGGCGAAACCGCCTATCGCCCTCATATATTTCCTACGCTGGGGTCAATATCCATCATTTTGTTTTGACCATTTTGAGCATTGAATTTTGGAATTCAAGAGCTCTGGAAATTAGACTAAAAGGTTATGTGATATAAAGTTATCGGGTGAAGCTTACTGTCGTTGTATTAAGCCACCCTTTATTTCTGATTGAACCTCTTATAAATGTCAGCAGTTTGTACTATTACTCATAAAGGGACAAGAAAATACCCTTAATGTAGTGCAATAATGTAAAAATGAAATTAGGAAACATGGAGTCTTCGAGAATATAAATTTCTTTCTCTCTGCCTAAATAAAGAACATTATTTTCCAAATTTAGTTTTATCAGACCCAGTGCATTAGTAGGTGGTTTCAGACTGCCTCGAAGTTCGTCAGTTCCAGGTATTCTCTGATCAGGAAATTTACCCCGATCAGAAAATACCAGGTATTTTGGTAGTGTGAAAGCAAACTACGCGTAATTTCCCCGAAAGAAAATACCCGCTAAATAGTAGGTACTTGGCGAAATTACGAGAACTTTCGCGGGGATTTTTCCAAGGTCGCAGGTATTTTGGCAATGTGAAAGCAATTTACGGGAACTTTTAGCCCAGCGTGTCGTTGGGCGCGGGCGCCGTGGGTGGCTGCTGGGCTAGTGGTTTTGAATCTCGCGCCTTGCCTGCTTATTAGACCATACTGCGCATGCTCCTAACTTCAGGAATTTATCACGAAGGGTATGTTTCGGGGCGATGTGAATGCAGGAATAATTAATGGGTATTTTTTAGCCTAGAAATGTTCTCGTAATTTAACGGGGATTCTTGTGATCGAGGCGGTTTGAAACCACCTATAGACAAGTGTCCTTGATTGCTGTGCAACTTTGAGTTTCCCCAAAAAAGAGTCTTAGTCTTGGTTGTCAGCGTCTGACACATTTAATACCCTGGATATTGCAAGGAATGGGCCTAGGAGATAATTCAAGGATGTCACTAAAACACAGCAATCAACAGCTTTCTGTATACAGGCACTTGTGTCAATACTAGTATGCTAATACCCATGAATTTTTGTAAATCTGCACTTTCAATGTTTTAATTAATTTGTCAGATGAAATGGAGATTTTATGATTTACATATTATGCAAATATACCTGGGGGGCGTTTCATGAAAGGACTTGTCGGACGTTTTATCCGACAAGTCCCATTTTATCCGACAGTTACCATAGTAACAGTACCTCTCAGCCAATCAACATCAGAGAAAGATGTCAGATCTGACAACTTGTCGGATGAAAATGTTGATGAAACACTCCCCAGGTGTGAGGTTAGTCCGGCAATTACGATTTTTTTTTCCTGAAATTTCCAGACAATCCGAGGATGAATATTTCCCATTATAATTTTTTTTTAAATGCCTGGCATATTTGTTTTATAATATATCCCTGTTACAGGTCAGAACAAAAGAACTCTGTGATCATGTTATAATTGGTCAGTCCACATTGATCTGGACAAAATATATATCGGCCTCGGTCTAGAACTACATGTATAAAGCTATTCAGATAAGACACCTGAGCTAACTACCCTCCTAGCCTCCAAATAGCTTCACTCATATGGTGTTCCTGTTAGCACACAGATTGTACTCCAGGTTGTGTTCACAATGTACTGTTATTGCGATTATTATTATGTATACCTCAGTCAAATATCCCCTGTAGCCGCCGTACAGCCGTTGCAACATTTTTTGTACCAGCTACATATGGGTGGTTTGAAAAAAAATAGAATGAAAAACTGTTTTCGACTTGCCGTACGGCGGCCGTAGAAGAAACTGAGGTATTACTGACATGTCGTTAAAAATGCTGAGCTCAGCGGAATTAGATTTGTGTCTGTGCCGTTGCATCACATGACTTACCTCCTGATCAAACCGTCTATTCTGTGTGTCCAAATGATTGAGTGCTTCAGGGGCAATTGGACACCAAAATGAAAACCTATTCTACTCTGACGTCATATGACTTATTTTTTTAATCTCTGTTGAGTTTCATTTTTCTGGTAAAATTATGATAAGTCATATGGAAGAGTAGATGAACTTATTGGAGACAAACTTTTAAGATAAGACCATGTCAGAAGAGACCAAATAGAAAGTAGATAAAGTGGGTGTAGTCCAAGAGGCAATCTATCTTCAGGGCCCTGTCTTACAAAGAGTTGCGATTGATCCAATCAAACTCAACTGTATGGAAATCCATCAATGCCATAATTTTTTTATATATGAAATTTGCACAAATTTCTTTTCAAACAGAGAAAAATCACACTGAATTTGTAAGACATCAATAAATGAACATATGTATGAATATGCTGCATATCTATAAATAATTTGAACAAACATACTACATGGTATTTAGATGTTGAGGTTGCTGGCTTTTCATGTAGTTGATCGGATCAATCGCAAGTCTTTGTAAGACAGGGTCCAGGTGTACATGTTCGTGTATTTGACCAAACCCTTTTACCTTGTGCATTGTTCAGTAATCCTTGATCAATTAAAATGGATTTGAGGGCTTCCTATTAGAGGCTATTGATCCTATAAGGTAACAAGAAATCAGCCTAACATTGAAGTACTTGTACTTGTACTGTAAGCTTAAAGGGAGTATATCCTTTGGGTCTTATTAACTGGAAGTCTGTGGTCTACCGTGTGTCAGGACTCATCTTCGATTATTTAGTTGATAAAAAATTATTTTCACACATGGAATTTCAGTTGCTGTTGCTCCTAAGGTGAAGAAAAGGCTGCCTGATTTCAAAGTACTGATCTCAACAACATTTTTTTTTCCTTTTGGTGGTCATGTCAAGTACCAGTATATAAGTCTCTAGCCTGTGACTGACATGTGCCTGTTTTCAAGACCCATCTATCATTCTCTTGTTGAAAAATAACCCATTTCACAAATGTTTCTGAAATGTGAATAACCCCAAAATATTTTGTTGTTGATTCTATCTGGTGTTTAAAGACACTTTTCATTCCTTCAAAAATCAAAGAAAAAATCCTTCCATTTCCTTCTGAATGTTTCCATGGAGAACACCATTCTAGAGGCTTCAAGTATAAATTCTTGAATGTAGAATACCTGGGAACGAAATTCAACATACTGTATTTTCCTAATTAATGTCTTGAGATATAACTTTCCTCATTAGTCATCCACCTCATTAGGATTACAATCTCTTTTGTAGCTCATAACTCCAACGCTGAACACTTTAATTCACCTATTCTATCTTGCACTCTTCTGAAATACAAGTTCAGTCTTCACCTTCCATTCATTTCATCAGTATTCCATGTCTTTTAAAATCAAAAGGCTGTCTATGATACACAGTCAAACCTAACCTGTCTTAATCCAGGGGGGGGGGGGGGCACTCAAATTATTTTTTGATGGGGGTGTGCCTCACGAAATTCTGAAATGAGGGTCAAAGGAACTAACCACAAGGGTAAAATACAGGGTCTTGGGAACTAAATATATACCGGATGGTGTGAAAAACTGGGTCTACGTAACATAGGAATGGGATCGCGGTACAGTAAGTACGGTGCACGCTAGCACTGTGCATGTATATATGGGAGCTAGCGGTGCATGGAGCTGCTAGCGGAGGGAGTTGTGAAGCTGAGCGTGCAGCTCTCACATACGGTGCTCGCGCTGGACAATTTTAGCAGGGCAAGGGAACTGAGATGTTTCGTAACGGGGGTCTGGCGAGCGGGACGGGGCGGCTTCTGAACGGAACTTTTGTCATTCGGAGTATCTAGAGAACTGAAAATTACTCTGAAAAAGGGGGTCATCAAAGCGTCACATCCCCGTACCACCAATATATGTGAGTGCCCCCCCCCCCCCCCGGTCTTAATGGCCACCTGTCTCTAATGAAAACCTGTCTTTAGTGGCCACCAATGTTGTCTCCCATATGAATGTGATAGAGAACCTGTCTATGAAGGCCACCTGTCTCTAGTGGCCACTTTTTCTGTATCCATTGCATGGCCTTGATAGACGGGTTGGACTGTATTTCAAAAGAGGTACTTTGAATCTGATCTGAGCAAAGAGTCTCAAATTAATCCCAAGCAATTACTCCAATGTCCACATAATACAATTATGAACTTTGATGAGAGTCATAGAGAACATGAATGAAAGAAAGAATCAAGCAAGAATCTTGTCGCAGGAAATGGGGAAACGAGATAACGAATATCCAGAGGGGAATCCCGTTTTATCTTCGCTCTCTGACAGATTTTAATGTCTTGTTTGAAAGAGTCAGTTGGGTTACATGCGTTCACACAGAATAAAATGTTAGGGTGTGAATTTGTGTTTTCCCTTTATTCATGTTTCCCTTCATATGAGCATTGGTGTTAGAAGGTTGGTCTATTATTACTGCAAATACATGTACACAGAAGATGATTATGATAGATACAAATGTAATGTTATTTAATAGAATGTTATGTATTTTTCAATTAGTTACCTATTTATGATGGAATATAGAGTAGAAAAAATGTGGGCTTTGTAGTACAAATACTAAATAAAAAGGAAAAAGAGAACAATGATCTAGAACGTTAACTTAAAAGAAAAATCCATAAAAGGTGTATTTGTAGCAAAATTCTCATGCAAACTCACAAATAATATCCCTTTTTGAAGTTTTTGTTTGGTTGAAACATTTCTAATGAAAGATGCTATGATTTTCATGCAAGCAATCAAGGTTTTAAGTTTTCATTTCTTGACTGTGTGAATGAAAGAAGTTATTGGAGACAATTACAGTTTGAGTTTAATGAGGACCTTTCAGAGGGTTCAACGAGATGAGTTCCAACAGATGCCTGCTCCGTGCTGAAGAACTAAGCAAATCCAATTTAAACCAAATTATTAGTTTTGTATCGGCCGACTTTTGCATTATTGGCTCCTGTAATATTTCTTATTGGGATTACTATTGAGATACTCTGCATGAGTCTCAGTCTGAATGAGTATTAATTTCTTGTCTCATAAGAAGATGGATTTTAATCTTATCAATGCTAGTAGCACTGAGCAATCTTTAATGGGATGATCCAGCTTCATCAAAAGTAGACAAACTTTTTTATGCGAAAAGACAAATACCATATTCTTCCTATACAACCAACAAACAATTCCTGAACACATTTAAAGGGGAAGTTCACCCTAAAAAAAAATTATTGAAAGCATATCAGAAAAAATAATTAAAAAATATTGCCAAAGCTTTGAGAAAAATCCATCAAAGAATTTAAAAGTTAAAGTATAATTTTAATTACCGGTATTTGATTTTGTGACGTCATATGCAAGCAGCATTCGTACATTGGCAACAGTATAAAATCAATGAAATGTCATTTTCTCAGAAAATTGAAACAAATATTTTCACCCTCGATCGTGAAAAGAAAACAAAAATAAGTCATCAGGAACCATTAAAAAAATGAAATTCATGTATTTTGTATTATATGGGGCAACGGCTCATTTATGACCTTACAAATCCAAAACTTAAAATTCTAATAACTTTCTTAATCTTTAACGGATTTTCTTCAAACCTTCACCAATATTTTTTATTAATTTTTCTGCTATTTTTATTACAAACTTTTCTTCAGGGTGAACTTCCCTTTTAAGCTGAAGTAGAGACTTATAAAAAAAGTGTGGTTTAGAGTTATGCTTAACAGCAATGTGCATAAGAATAACTTTCTTAAATTTCTTGGACCTTCATGGTGGACAGATCCCCAGTTACGTTTTTAAAGCAATCTCAAATGGGAGATTTTTCATTGACCATTTTGTCAGGGATTTTCACGGCTCTCAGCCAATCTGATGTAAGGATTTCAGTAGGTTACAACAAATAGTGAGTGGAAATTACTGGCTAGATTTTTTTTCAAGAAATGCTCCTAAGGGCTCAGCTAAGTCTGTACGTACCTTAATCTGCTCACTATTTTAACATCCCTGACCCTAAGTTAAGAGCCTAAACAAATTGCTTCCATCAAGGAACTCCTTCCATGTTATTTCGTGTACCTGGAAATTTAAAGGGATGACCCCATTGACAGTTGCGTGAGGACATGTGCTTAGTACATAGCATGACTAATATGCCAGGAGCGACAAACCAAACAATCCAAATTGAAGCGTCTCGTCATATGTCTAGCTAGAAGTCCATGATTTAGTTGTCATGGCGTTTGTAGACTCTGAATTCACATTGGTGTGACAAAGTCCAAAAGTTCAGTTCTAGGTAAAAAAAAAAATTGGACAAAGAAATGCAAGATGATATATCATTGATATATCATCAAGTATATATCATTGATATATCATCAAGTATATACATGTATGACAGAATATCTCTATTTACCAAACCATACATTTGAAAACCTTGAATAGGAAAAATAGAGCATTCGGCCAAGCTGTTCTAATATCACTTTATCAGATTAAATATGACACACTTTTTTATTAAAAAAAACAAAATATTTGGAACTCGATAGGTGACATGATAGTAGTAAAACCTTTAAAAATCATATATACTTTTTATATCAACTGCACTCGTGCATTTGACATGACATAGATATAAGCATTCATTTGCTGTTAAGAGATATTCTGATGGGATTGAACCAGTTTCTCTAACTTTTGATGGTTTGAATGGTGGTAGTAAATTTACCTTTACTTTGCTTCCTCCATTTTAATGTTTATTTTGCAGCTATTCTGCAAATCAGACTCTTTTAAAAATAATGAAATATTAATGCAATGTTTCATTAAGGAAAGGTTACCCCTTACACATACACTATTTAATGTTGCAATTTTTATGCCCCCGCAGACAAAGTCCGGAGAAGTCTGGAGGAGGCATAAAGCGTTGCCCCTGTCCGTCCGTCCCCCCACTTGGTTTCCGCACAATAACTCAAAAAATATTTAATTGATTTAAAAAATGTTTGGTGTGTAGGTAGATGACACCAAAATACAGGCTAAGTTCGAATTCGGAGTCCGCAGGTCAAAGGTCACAGCTCATATATGCAAGTTGGTTCAAAGGTCTAAATTTGTTCATTTTATATATATGCATATATATTGGTTTCTGCACAATATTAAGTTCAATTATATTGAATTAATTTCTGATCGCATTAAGCGGGGGCAATTGTGTCCTTTGGACACGTCAAATTTCTAGTTTTTGATAAACAGTGCTTTTTCCAGGGAACAATTTTCCTGGTATCGCATCGCACTTTGCTCCACATTTTTTAAGTCTTATATTATTATAATTCATATGTAGCAGATTCTTACGTAAGGGTGTACAGAACTTAGTTGGGAGCTTTTCTCTTATGACCCAAAAAATGCTAAATCATATTTGACACGTAAAGTTATTCGCTGCTCTAACTTTATTTGCATAATCTTTAAATTGCTGCACCAATATTTTTCTTGTATTACCTGTATGTAGATGAAACTTTAGATGCTCTGATATTGATAGACTTTAAGGCTCATCCCTGTTTATTATACTCCTCGTTCAAAATGCATGATTTGCAATGTAGCCATAATATTGCAGTACAATAGGCATATGTGTTTTAGAAATGCTTTACTGATATGCATCTTAGATATTACTGCAATGTTATAATATTACAATGTTGAAGTATTGACATATGAATATGGTATCTGTTTGATAGAGTTGTCAAGTATATAGGCCTACATCCTCATTTTTTTTAGTCCCAACAGGTGATGTTTGACCATTTTTTGTTTGATTCTGACTCACTTTAAACTTAAACCTTTTCATGGGATACAAGTAGGTCACACGCATGGAGAGGCCAGGTTTTCTTTTTTCTTTCAAATATCCTGTTTGACTACAGATGGAGAATACTGAAAATTTAATTTCAAAACTTGGGTTGAAAATAGACCTAGGTTTCTGGATACAATCAACATCTGTGTGGATGATAATTTCCTGTCCAAGACATGTGTATGAAATAATGTTTTTTGCTCTTTTTTTTCTATCTCTCATTCCCTAGATTCTTGATTTAAAAGACTTTAAAGACTTTTTGAAATCATTGCTTAATTTGATTACGAGAATATGACTTTAACATTGAACTTGCAGAGTTTCTACTGGAATGATCTTCTACTTTGGAGGCCCGGCGTATTTGACCTTGTACATGAAAGATGGTAGACTCGTCCTGGGTTTGAATACAAGGGTAAGTTTAAATGTGCAAAATTGTTGGTTAAAGGATGTTTCATGTGAAAATAGGCGGTGAGGACTTTTGCTACTTGAAAAGAAAAAGAGTTACAGATGAACACGTAATAGATCTAAATGTGCAAGTCAGAAACTGGTCGAAAATCAGGTTTATGCTGATGTTGCATATAATCTCATCCAGCGGTAGGGCCGGGAAACCTCATCACGAGGTGCTAAAATGAAGTCAAACATCATAGCAATTACCAAAAGTACCTTGTCAAAGTTTGTCAGGGGGCACCTCCCCCTAGCATATGGTCATAATTGCAACCTGTTCTAGCAGTGAGCCCCTGTTTATTTTTAATGGACACTATTTTTTCATTTTACCAGTAATTTCATTTCATATGTAGTGCCTATGAGTGACAGTGTAGTTTGTTTGTGGTCCATTATTCAGGACTTTGAAGCTATCTCAAAGAATGTTTTGAAAACTTATCTTAGTCTGAACCTAATTTGTCATAATTGTAAACATACTTAAGCTTAATTTTTTAAATCTTAATTGTAATTTAAAACTTGATCTACATCTGAATCTAAGATCGACATCTGAATCTAAATCTATAACAGTTAATCTTTATCTTAATCTTGATCTGAATCCTTATTGTAGTCTTGTTCTTGATCTGAGTCTAGGTTCAGTCTTATTGTACTAGTCTTATCGTAGTCTTGGTCTTGATTCTAGTAGTAACATAATCTTCATCGCAGGGCCCGCTGGGAGAACAGTTTTCGGAACTGAAGCGGCTACCCTGGGTAAATATACCGCTATTATTATTATTATTATCGATCGGCATGACTTATTTCATTATACAACAGGGAACTGGTGAAGGGGCCTTTAACACGACAACGGTTTCTGGTTTTGATAATGGAGAGTGGCACTATGTGAGGATAAGAAGAGATGGAGCTGTAGCATCTCTGGAGGACGATACAGGAGCAAAGCTAGCCAGAGTCACTTATTGTAAGTATTAGCCTAATGGAATGAAAAATTACTAGGGCACATACCAGGGGTCTGATTCATAAAACTTGTTATAATTAAAAAAAATGCAATGTTAGTTAAAAGCTACTGAAATCCCAATCTGATTGGCTGATAGTAAATTTGTTATAGAAATTGTGCAGTAGCTTTTAACTTTTATACTGTAAATTTGATATTATAACAATTTTTATGAAACTGACTCATGAGGTAGATCATTATAGTGTTGAGTTTATCATAATATGAAGGCTTGATGTCCCTCATTTTAACAGGGGTATTTATTTCTTCTTTTCAGCTGGTTTAGCCCAGACCCTGAATGCTGGAGAGCTCTTCATTGGTGGTGTCAGGGATACTAACACCATCACCCAACCCTTCCCAGAAACCAATCTTCCGTCATTGAGGGCGTGCTTTGAAGAGCTTCGTTTCGTCACCTACAGCATCTCCTCGGAACCCCCAGAGTTGATCGATTTTGATACTCAGTTCACATCAGAAAGGTGAGTGAATTCTCATCGCTTAATTCTAGGTTCACATTGTGAAATTTCATCACCAAATACCCATTTCTCATCTAAAAACTGAGTGAGTTTACATCACCAAACATCCATTTCATATTCCGTTAAATGTGTTAACATATCTAATTGCCCAGATCACTCCAGAAAGATTGGTTTAATAATTTTGATCACGAAATACCCAGTTCACATCTGAGAAGTGAATTTTCATCTTATTTTGGAAAAGTGAGTTTTCATCTCAAATTTTCAAGCTTACAATAGCAAGATGAATGAATTTCCATCACAAAATACCCAGTTCACATCCAAGATATGAGTGAATTTTCAATGCATAGCCCAAAGCCTCATAATCATACATTTTCTGGTAGATGCAGAGATAAAAATGATTAAAACTAATCATATAGAGATGACAAGGCCTCTCTTCATGAAAAACGTATTTACGATAACGTACAATGCATAAACGCTCTAGGGACCAAAGGTGACTGCATGATTCTAGTATTATCTCAACACCAACTCTGTACAGCCAACCTCATTGGGTACATGAGAGCAATCATACGATGGTTGGAGATCATATGAACACAGTCCCTGCAGAGCAATGGCATAAGCAATGCCCCAGAGATCATGAAAAATTATATGGTTATCATCTGGGTGTTTGTAGTTCAAAGAGTTCTAAGAATTAGCATTTAATAAAAAGCCACCATATTATTCATACTGGTATTTTATCTATTTTCATACATTTATATAATTATGAAATGCCACCATTATAATTCTGTTTTTGTTTGTATTTTAATCATTTGTATGTGTTTATTTCATTGTTACTAGCTAATCAGTATATTTTATTTTTTTCTTTGGTGGGGGTGGTTTAAAATTTATCACTAAACTCTGTGGTATGTTTCACTTAACCTTGCAATCAGGCTTTGCATGAAAAGTTAAAAGATTTTGAGACATCATAATCCATGATTGATTGAACACATTGAAGAGTGCTTCAATGAGTAATATACAAGTGCATATTACTCTTATAATTATGAACAGTCTTTCAAGGATTTCAGATGAACTTCATCGATGATTCAACGAAATTGTGGAGTTTGATACAGGGTCAAGACAGATAGCAGTTTTCATAATTTTGTAGGCTCTATATTCACGCTCTAATAATTTATATGATATTTTCATTATTCTGTTGGTTTTTTTTCGTTTTAATTGTACATGAATATGGCCTTGTGAATAATTTTATCAAGCAATATGTGTTTTGTTTTAAAATGTGAATGCAAATGGTTTCGTTAGAATTATTTTTATGAAAAAAAAGTGGATGAGAGGAGAGAAGGTGAGGGAAAGAGAAAGAGGGAGAGAGATAGAGAGCCAGACAGACAGAGTCAGACAGGGACATAGAGGCCGATAGAGAGAAAAGGGTAAGTAGAGAGAGAGAGAGAGACAAACAGAAAAGTAAGGGGGAATAATCAGACCTACATGTATAATGTACATGTAGACAACATGAGGATTCAGAAGTTCATTATTTTATCAAAACCAACATTATCTTTCAGGAATGTCTCCCACGGTGGGTGCTACCCCTCCCAGCTGTGTGAGCCGACCTGCCCTGCCCCCTCCCAGACGTGTGACTTTGACTGCAGCTGTGCCTCTGGGTTCCGTCAGGTCTCCAGCGCCCCTCTCTCATGTGAAAACATCAATGACTGTTTACCAGATCCTTGTCTTAATGGTGCAACCTGTATGGATGGTATACAGGATTATACATGTCAATGTACATTGGAATTCAATAAGGGTGAGTCTGATATACAGATAATGAAAGCATAGCACACAAAAAATGATAAGCAGAATAGTTCCACCTATCATAGATGTTTCAGTGGTAATTCTTTTAATTTCCATTTCTTTTGGTTTGACAATTGATTCAATAATCAAAATTGAATGCAATTTAGATTTACCCAATTTAACATTTTTGCAGGCGTTGAAAAGTCTTGTATTTGAGGTTATTACTCAACTGATTGTTTTCTTCTTTCATCCTGAGATCGAACTGGATTTAGGCAAAAATTATAAAAGGATGAAGTGTTATTCCGACATTCCTCTTAGAATTCCTCTAGATCTTTCTGGTTCAGTGCAAGATTGCTGTGAAAAGCTGACGTGATATGCCTTTAAGTGCAAAAGGAAATACCAGTAGCTTCTAATTAAGCTTTTATCTGCTGTGAGAGTGTGACATCCCCCCGTTTACTGCTTGCTACCGTCGATCTCAAGCAAATTAGATTGATGATGATAGCACGTCGAGTGTGATACTGTTTGAACTGTGCCCCTCTAAGCTAATACTGGATGTCAATAATGATATTGTCATGGCACTGTTGGGTAGCGTCAGTTGATGAGTTGGACGTGGTGCAATGAGGACCTCTATGCAAGATGACTCTTATGGTGTGTGTGGATAGAGGCTTTAGAGCTTTTCAGTACTGATGTGAATATATTTGTATGGTGTCTGCAATGGGGATTTCTTCATTTTCGAGGAGGACATGTTGTTGGAAATCATATTTGATACTTGGAATATTCAGTTGCTTACTTGGTAAGGTGCTCTATAGATAAATATAAGAGATATTTTCTGTTAATGATTTTTGGAATAGTGTATTTGTAAATCCTATTAATTGATTTGATTAATTGGCAATCATTGCATTTTGTAATCATGATATAATTTCCCCTTTCATGAGGGCACATAGAGCCTTATTTCCTAATTTCCATTCTAGAGGGGAACTTCAACCTGATAATAAAATGGTTTTATTAAAAGCCGAAAAATAGAGAAAAATATTGGTGATGGTTTGACAGTTATGAATGTTTAAAATTTGATATGTCACAAATGAGCAAAATGTTTGTATATCATTTTCTTTTTATAAAATTTAATCGTTGGGTGGATATATCATCAGACACATCATTTCTTTCCCTCTTCTATAAGAAAAATATGTTCATTCATCATGGTCCATTTAAAATGAAATTTATGGAATTTAATGCATGATTTATGGACAGCTGCTCGCATAATAAGACATCAAAAGTCACAAAAAATTTCAAATTTTATATTTTATTCTTTGATGGATTTTCATCAAACCTTCACCAATTTTTTTACTCTTAAATCAACTTATCAGGGTGAACTTCCCCTTTAACTCAGAGAAATGCACCTTTGTTGCTGTGCGTTTACTCTGCAGCTACAGGTGGTGTCATTTTTTTCCCATTTTTGTTTATTTGTTTAAGTGATGTTAGAACATGCTCTGCAAATACAGATTTTCACTTTGTTAGAGTTTTTGCCAAAAGCAGGCCAATTGAATATTGAATTACAATGCACATGTGGTCATGCATCTGGTTGTAATTGGAATGGTAATACCCAATATTGATTTCTGCATGGCAGCAAAGCAAGGGTGGTAGAGCCCACTTCACAATGGGATTCTATGGACTGATAGTGATTGAAGCTCAGTGGGAATGGCACATGCTGCCCATTCCGAGGGACTAATCGTGTTTTGGATGCAGCAGACTGCCTCGTTAATGGAAGTTAATGTACTGGGAGCTTTGGAACAACATACACACTCTAAAGAAAAGGTGTTTTAGTCTATAATAGCAAGCACATTTCATGTCTAGGGGGTCTAGGGGCCCGTTTCATATTAAGGACTTGCAACTTTGCCATAATGGCAACTGCCATGGTAACGGGGCTCAGCAGCCAATCAAAATCAAGGTTTCCATGGTAGTTGCCATAATGGCAATGTTACATCAGTTGCAAGTCCTTTATGAAACAAGCCCTACATTGGCAGTTTATGGAAAGTCACAAACCTTGAGGACAGCAATTTGAAGCTCAAATCCACCTTGCAGTATCAATAAATGCCCTTTTAAAATAGTGTTATGATAGCATATATATAATACATGTCAGCGAAGCTTGCATCTATTTAGTATTCCTATGTTTGTTCTTGTTGATCTGTGTAAATTGAAGTGTTATGCTTCAGTGGTTCTTACTCATCTTGTATCAGAGGGTCTGATTTTTAATCTCACTACAGCACTATACTCTACTTGAATCTATTAGCATGACATCTGCCACTCCCCACCAAGAAGTTAAATGGGTACCTGGTACTAAACAAATGTCAGTGTATTTAGAATTAGCAATTTCAGCTACTTGACTGTTAATTAATTCCATGGGAGTCAAGCCTGTCCACACACCAGAGCATGGAGCAAGCCAAAAGGGATACCCTGGTCCCTGGGCAAAGAAATATCCCTTAAAAATGCACCCAGAGACCTCGCTATTGCGATCAACACCATTCAACCTTAAAGGACAAGTCCACCCCAACAAAAACTTGATTCGAATAAAAAGAGAAAAATTCAACAAGCATAACACTGAAAATTTCATCAAAATCGGATGTAAAATAAGAAAGTTATGACATTTTAAAGTTTTGCTTCATTTCACAAAAGAGTTATATGCACATCCCGGTCGGTATGCAAATGAGGGAACTGATGACATCACTCACTCACTATTTCTTTTGTATTTTATTATATGAATTATGAAATATTTTGATTTTCTCGTCATTGTCATGTGAAATGAAGTTTCATTCCTCCCTGAATACGTGGAATTCCATTATTCTAACATTTTGTGGTTCAGGCAAGGAGGTCCTAATCGTCAAATTCGTAAAAATTGAAATATTGTATAATTCAAACAATAAAAAACAAAAGAAATAGTGAGTGAGTGACATCATCGACTCTCTAATTTGGATGTAACTGGCTCGTTCATATAACTATTTTGTTAAAAATAAGCGAAACTTTGAAATGTCATAACTTTCTTATTTTACATCCGATTTTGATGAAATTTTCAGCATTGTGCTTGTCTGATTTTTCTCTATTGATTCAAATCAACATTTTTTTGGGGTGGACTTGACCTTTAAGGAGTCTGGGGGGATTCCTCCAACCCCCTATCCTCCCCTCCATTCTTCTAAGGCATCTAATAATTATGATTTTTTTTTTACAGGAAAGAACTGTTCCATCCCAAACTTCTGCATCCCTGACCAGTGCCAGAATGGAGCCACTTGCAATGACAACATAGAGGGATTCAACTGCACATGCCCACCAGGATTTGAAGGTCAACTATGCGAGACTGAAATCGATGAGTGTCTGAGTGACCCCTGTCGTAATGGCGCCATGTGTGTCGACCTTGTTGCTAGTTTTGACTGCAACTGCCTTCCAGGTGAGAATTTTTTTTTAATGTTTAACATGAAAAGTCATACACCAACTTGTTTTCAATATTATTTCCAGTATTTTTGTATCTTATTTACTTCCAAACAAATGGCATGTTGGTAACTTGTGTCATGTTAAGAAATGGAACCATGCATTATATTTGTCTGTAGCTAGCTGTTCTACAAGTAAAGTCCTTGAGCTAAGATGTTACTTTTTTTAGGAGATTGAAGAAGTATGAAGAATGGTCGAATAAAATATGAACATGAACTTGACTTTTTTTTCATTGAATAAAATGAGTAAACAGTTATGCCTATTGACATCAAAATTATATTGCATCATTTATGCAGATTTGAAAAGTTCATCTCCTAAAATTAGGAAAAATAAATAACATGCACAAAATTGTCAATTTTCCATGAATGCCAGTGCTTCATTTTAAAAATGATTTTATTTTACTGAAGACAATAGCTGATATTTTTAATTTTGTTAATCTTACTTGTAACACCTGAATGTGTTCGAATGACTAGATAACCTTTGACCTTTGTTTCAATGTCAAAGGTTACACTGGAGTTCAATGTGAGCTTGAGATAGATGAATGTGCCTCTGATCCTTGCTTTAATGGAGCGACTTGCAATGATTACCTCAACTACTGGAACTGTACATGCGCACCAGGATGGGAAGGTGAGACATTTTTTTTCTCATTCAGCTACCTCTCGACATACCTATGTAGAATATTCAATATTTTTGGATTTTTAAGCATGGCACACATTGGTATTAATAGTGCCTATTGCATTTTCATTTATTTGGTGCAAAATAAAAGAGCAATGTAGATAAAATACCTTGCTGAAGCCTGGGCCAGGAATCAAGCCCCGGACTACATCGCGTATTCGGTCGGAGTTGGCCACTCGGCTGTATCTACAGCCACAAGAATCAATTTTCATATGGGTCAGTGAAGTTAGGGAAGTCAGGAACTTGAAAAGCTAAAGACCATCAGAGCTGCTTTTAAGAGGAATTTGAATTAGCCAAGAGACAAAAACATGGAGACTGATAATAAAATGAAGGAAGAGACAGAGAGATAGAAAGAGATATACAAATGTAGGTATATCTAATATGAAGTGGAGTGGGGAAAACAGACAGGAGAAAATGAAACAGATGATGAATTGGAGAGAGAGATAGAGAGAGAGACATACAGTCAAAAGCAGGATGACATATAAATGTAGAGAAAGAGAGAGAGAGAGACATACAGGCACTCGGATGAACTAAATGGAGAGAGAGTTCCGAAATTATAAAACAAGGGATTAATTCCAAAAATTTATAGTTTTGAGGCATTGTGGAGGTAATTTAGATATCTGTCAGCACCTGTCTTCTCGCCTTCAATAAATGTGCCTAAGTTTGGTTGCATTGGCTTGAGCGTTGATTGATGGGGATTACCTGTGCTGAGTTTATTAGGATTATCAAGTGTTATTTTTGTTGCATGCATGCAATTGCTCTGAGCCTAAAATGGTATTTCCATTTGTTGTTGGGGCACAGTGGTATTTAGAACAATTTCCCCCCTAATTTGGCAGTTTAAAATTTGGCTTGGTGCATGGCTATGACCGGAGATGTGACTCTAATGTTTAGTTCCTGTGGAATAAATAACCTGTACTCGAATGAACTTAGCATAATGATTCATTGATCAGAATACATTAATGTGCATTGTCTTTTTTTATTCAAGAATTTTTTTTTATTTATCAGATTTAATTGGTTTCTTACCATCTATTGGTTAATATATGTCTTTACATTTACTATATCACTTAAAATCTTTGTGTCTTCATATAAAAAAAGAGAAAACTTCTCATAAAAAATGATGCATTCTATTTCTACCTTTCTTTCATCAAATTTTCATTTAATTTCTACTAAAGATATCCAAGTCCACGTAATGATGCACTTGCAGGATCACTCATAATCCTGTCTTATGTACACGTGTGGTAAACTTTCAGTGAAGCAATGTCATATTTTAATGAAAACTTTGATGAAAAAGTTATCGTGTTAAAATGCAAAGTTTGATGATATACAGTAAATGAATATGGTGGTCAGGTGCTCATGCTCAGGCACTTCAGCCATATTCCAGCATATTCATGAAAAATAAAGAAACAGTGAATTTCTTTGGCATGCATGTATAATAGCATCTTCCGGTTCCAGATCTGATTCAGTCTTTGCAAATCAAGATTACGTTCGGAAGTATCATTCTTTTTGTTCAATGTTTCTTTGGACATTCCTTTTACAGGGAGACGATGCGGCAGGAACATCGATGAGTGCGTCTCTGATCCTTGCCTCAACGAGGCAACATGTGAGGATCTAGTCAACGCGTATGTCTGTGACTGCGCACCAGGTTGGGAGGGCATTCACTGTGAGGGAGACATCGATGAGTGCTCTTTTGGCTTCTGCCAGAATGGAGCGACCTGCTTCCATGGCATCAACTCCTACACCTGTACGTGCCCCGATGGATGGCAGGGAAAGAACTGCTCAGTAGAGGTGGATGAATGCGCCTCTCAACCCTGTCTGAATGGAGCAACCTGTGAGGATGCTTTCCTCAGATATACCTGCTATTGCGCCGCTGGGTAAGTGTCATATGTACTTATGATTTGCGTATGTTGGATGGCAGGGGGAAAATTGTTAGGTAAAAGAATGCGCCTCGCAACCCTGTCTAAAGAAGCAACCCTTGAAGATGATTTCCCCAGCTAAATCACTGCTGGGTAAGTTGCCAGTGCTTCTTATATTTTGGAGTAATTTGCGTACAATGAATGTTAAGGGGGAAAACTGTTATGCAGAGGAGAGTAAATGCACCAGTTATAAGGTTCATTGTGAACAACTTTTGACAAGCACTTTCTGACACTTTCTTCTACTATTCAACAAAATCTATCTAAAACTAAAGATTGAAAGGTCATGAGCAAGTGGTTTATCATATCATAAATTATGTCATGTCCAGTTGCATCGCCTTTGAGTCATGCCTTAAGTTTTCAAAAAATTGGTGAAAAAGAAAAAAGGGGGTAATCATTCTTCAAAAATCACTTTGCTTGCCAAATTTTTGACATTGGGAAGGACGGTAGCAATTGTGTCCTGGGTTCAGGGTTAATTGGCTGTCACCTTAAGTGTGAGAGAAATTTGGGGCAAGATTTTTGTCAACTTGAGGGAAAAGGGGGAATAAAAACTAAAATGCTGAATTGAAAGACATGATCCATTAAGTACATCTATCTCCAACATATTAATCATAATTCTATTACCAGAATTAAATTTGATTAGTACACGGATATGATGGAGATTTTTTTTTACTCAAGCTTGTAAATCTTTCTTTTCAACAGTGTATTTTTTAATCAAGTTTGAATAAAATTTTTAAGACTTATGTTTATTTCTTTAAACTAAATACTTCTTTAAAATCTTAATATCATTCCAATGGTTAATAATTATCATGTATTTCATGTTAATTATGTTCTCTCTGAATTGTTATGTATTATCTTTATTTTCTCAATAAAAAATGATTTTTTTTTTTTCAAAAAGTCATAATTTTCATGCATTCATTTCAACTGATTTACCTCAGAGAAGTAATGAGAAAGAATAGACAGATCTCTTTTAATGTTTTCCTTGTATTAATACAAATGTATCCTTGAAAGAAAAAAAATTGGAAATTTGTTCAAATTCAGAGGCACCTATTTTTGTCCTCGAGAGTAAAACATGGAATTGTCATTAGATATATCTCAGCAATAACAATTACATTGTATTTTATAATATCAGGACAGGGGAAAAATAACCTGAGCCCTGTGACTTGGAGCTTAGCAATTGATTATTTTTCTGATTTTTGCAATTGATGATATATAAGCATCAGTACAATCAATCATTTAAAATGTTCCCAATGATCAGTAACTATGCAGGGCCCTGAAGATTAATTGACCAAGGATGATCTAAGGAGACAGTTTGAAGGGTGACATTTTCAGAAGTGTCAAGTTATAGTTCTTTTTTCTTGATCAACTTTTGAACCCAATCAAAATATTTATAGGAACAGGAACCAACCAGCAAAATGCATTTGGTGTTTGTTATATCACCAAGGTTAAACACATTAATATGCAAGAAGAAATGCAACATCATTGCACTGTAAATCTACTGCAGAAAAATAGAAAGGCTCAAGGGAAGGTGGGGAAGTAGAAGCGAGAGAAAATGTGGACATCATGGAAAATGTGTCATACATATAATGGCACTTCAACATCCTTCCATTGCCCCTCAAGCAAGGTCTTATGCCCCTGAATGCCCCTTGGGTGTTTTGTCCGTTGTCACATACCTTTCAAGAGCATCTTCAAGTACTGTTCCTTTGAGAAAGGGGTAATGATATGCACCCTTCTGATCTATTCTTAGATTCTGGGTTTGTGTGTCTGGTGTCAAGGGTACCATTGAAATGTTTCAGTGTTGAATGATCGTAGTTATCTCTTAAATGTGAGATATCTGCAAAATATGAGTGTTTTGTATCAAGAGCATCGCATAATTGTTTACTTGTTCTCTCTCAGGGTACATGAGGATGTTTAAACAGGTGTCAACCATGAAATTGCAGCAAGATTTTGGCAAATTCATGTTGGATATGCATATTCCATGGAAATGTATATCCCCTCCCAAAATTCTTTAACTTGAATATGGAACCAGCATTTCACTCTCTTGAAAGAGAAGAAAATCAAGGGGGAAACATTTGAAGCAATAAAGATGTGTATTTTTACTTATTAATTGCAATAGAATTATTTCATTTGAATGCTCAGAGAAGCAATTTTCCCCCTTCTTTTTTATTACAATAACCTGGAAGAATGAACAGGAAAATAATTAATTCCTTATGTCTATACATGTTTTCGAAGGAGCTTCTATGATTATCCGCTGCTGTAATTTGTTTTCTTATCAGGTTTACTGGAGTGCACTGTCAAGTGGATATTAATGAATGTGCCTCTGATCCTTGCCTGAACGCTGGAACCTGCATCGATGAGGTCAATGGCTACCGCTGCGAATGCCTACCTATCTGGTCAGGGATCAACTGCCAGGTGGAACGTGATGAATGTGAATCAAATCCTTGCAGGAATGGAGCGACTTGCAATGATCTCGTTGGCTTTTACACCTGCGACTGCGCTCCTGGTTTTGAAGGCGTGAACTGTGAAGGGAATGTGGACGAGTGCGCCAGTTCTCCTTGTCGGAATGGCGCTATTTGCTTGGATAGTGCCAACCGCTTCTCCTGCCGATGTGCACCCGGGTTTATGGGAGTTCTCTGCGAGGTGGAGATCAACGAGTGCCTGTCTGGGCCATGTGTCAATGGTGCCACCTGCCATGACCTTGTCAACATGTTTGTCTGCGATTGTCCTTTGGGATACGCTGGGATCTTCTGCTCTCAAGACAAAGATGAATGTGCCTCACAACCTTGCCTTAATGGAGCAACCTGTATTGACTTCTTCAACCGCTATGAGTGTGAGTGTGCACCAGGTTTCGAAGGAACATTCTGCGAGACGGACATAGACGAATGCATTGTTAACAACCAGTGCCAAAATGGTGCAACGTGTGTTGATGGTATCAACAGCCATACCTGCGTTTGTGGACAGGGATTTGAAGGCACCTTTTGTGAACAAGATATCAATGAGTGTCTTTCATCCCCTTGTGCCTTTGGAGGGCAGTGTAATGACCTTCCTGGAGCATTCTCCTGTGACTGTCCTCCAAATTTTACGGGAGTGCAATGTGAAATGGATGTGAATGAGTGCCTTCTACACAATGGAGGATGCCACCCTACACAAACCAGAGTGTGTAACAACACCTTTGGAGGATTTCAATGCTTGTGCAGTCCAGGTAAAAGCTTCAATTTAAAAAAATTGGGTGAAGAAGAAAAGAGGGGAGTTTGAAACTAGATGTGACAGACAATAGAAGAGCCTTGATAAATGAAGTTGATAAACGAGATTGGATTTATAGTCAGTTCCATTGCCTTTTATCCGACTTGCACTTCAAATCATGACATTTTTGCAATTCATATGACTGATTTCACATCCTTGTACTGGATGCAACGATGCACTAGCTTTGGTTTTAAGGAAAACATTCTTTACTCTTGTTGTGAAAGAAAATATTACTCTTCTTTTAGATTCCATACAAGATATCCATATAAATGTAGGTATTTAGCTATTTAGGGAAGGATGTTAAAGGAGAATGAAACCCTTGAAACTAGCTGAATCCATATCAAAGAGAAAAATCAAAGAAACATATTGTTGAAAGTTTGAGGAAGATTGAATGAATAATAAGAAAGTTATGAGCATTTGAATATTGAGATCACTAGTGCCATGTAGATCCTCCCATCGGCAATGCGATCAAGATCTGTGATATCACACACGTACAACTCCCTCATTACTTTAGTACTTATTTCACTTATATTCTCACTTTTATAGAGTCTATCACAAGGTTAGGTGTTTTCTTTATGAGATGACAAGTACAGAGGTTTCACAACATTATATCATTGATGAATCGTTTGTCATATGATTAGAATGAGCAAAAAGAGATGTTTTGGGGTATATTTTCAGTGTCCGAATGGGAGAGTTGTACGTGTGTGACATCACAGATCTTGGTCGCATTGCCAATGGGAGGATCTCCATAGCATTAGTGATCTCGACATTCAAATGCTCATAACTCTTTTATTGCTAGTCCTATTTTACTCAAAGTTTTGTTGATCTTATTCTTTGATTTTTCTGCTTTCACAAAAGCTAACTTGCTCCAAGAGTTTCATTCTCCTTTAAAGTATGTCTTCCATTCTAAATTCCATACGAGATGACTGTTATCTACATGTAGTCTGAAAGATGATAGGTTATTAGGGTACATCATTGTTGCTATATGCTATAATTAAGAGAGAGCAATAGGTGTGACAAATATTTAATCTTTTTAAGAATATTGTCCCTTTTTTGAAAGGTTTTGAAGGAGAAATCTGTGACATTGACATCAACGAGTGTGCCAGCAACCCCTGCCTCTTTGGAGGGGCCTGTGTGGATGGTCCTAATTCCTATTCCTGCCGATGTGGATCAGACTTCATCGGAAGCCAGTGCCAGGCCTTGGTCAGGCAGTGTAACTTCAATCCTTGTGGATTCAATTCTGTCTGTGTGGAAACTCCCTCGGGTATGTCTTAACTTCAAGCTTTTAACTGTGGGAAGGGAAAGGTAGCATCATGGATATAACAGAGCTGACAACAATTAAGAAACAACATAATTTTTGTGATTTTCATCCCAAACTATTCCATTATGCTTTTGATCGTAATTATTTTGCTTTTGAGGTAGAATAGGTATGTATACATTTAATACACACATAGTATTAGTAATGCATTGCGCCATTGTAAAATTTGCTTGCCTGACAAGGCAAGCTAGTGCTTCACAAAAGAAATGTACATGTAGCACCCTAGATAAATATACCTGACAACCATCATGTAGGGTTGGATAACTTGGCATTTATGAGCATTGTGCTTCTGTTCCATACCTCTTCTAAGAAATTTATAATAGTGCATGGCATGCACTTTTATCACAAAATTATGACTTTTGAGCTGCTGGATTACCACTTTTTGTCTCACCTGCATAGCAGAGTGAGACTATAGGCGCCGCTTTTCCGACGGCGGCGACGGCGGCGGCGGCGTCAACACCAAATCTTAACCTGAGGTTAAGTTTTTGAAATGACAGCATAACTTAGAAAGTATATGGACCTAGTTGATGAAACTTGGCCATAAGGTTAATCAAGTATTACTGAACATCCTGCCTGAGTTTCATGTCACATGACCAAGGTCAAAGGTCAAAGGTCATTTAGGGTCAATGAACTTAGACCATGTTGGGGGAATCAACATCAAAATCTTAACCTAAGGTTAAGTTTTTGAAATGTCATCATAAATTAGAAAATATATGGACCTAGTTCATGAAACTTATACATAAGGTTAATCAAGTATCACTGAACATCCTGCATGAGTTTCACGACACATGACCAAGGTCAAAGGTCATTTAGGGTCAATGAACTTTGGCCGAATCGGGGGTATCTGTTGAATTACCATCATAACTTTGAAAGTTTATGGATCTGATTCATGAAACTTGGACATAATAGTAATCAAGTATTACTGAACATCCTGTGCAAGTTTCAGGTCACATGATCAAGGTCAAAGGTCATTTAGGGTCAATGAACTTTGGCCAAATTGGGGTATTTGTTGAATTACAGCCATAAATTTGAAAGTGTGTTGGTCTAGTTCATAAAACTTGGACATAAGAGTAATCAAGTATCACTGAACATCCTGTGCGAGTTTCAGGTCACATGATCAAGGTCAAAGGTCATGTAAGGTCAAAGAACTTTGGCCACGTTGGGGGTATTTGTTGAATTGCCATCATATCTCTATAAGTGTATTGGTCTAATTCATAAAACGTGGAAATATGAGTAACCAAGTATCACTGAACATCTTGTGCGAGTTATAGTAGTTTTCAAAATCAGCACTGCTGCTATATTGAATCGCGTGATGCAGGTGAGACGGCCAGAGGCATTCCACTTGTTCTATTAAAGGTTGTCAGCTCTGATTTAATCCATAGGAATTGCAGAACTTTTGTGAGGACTAAATTAATCATCTTTAGTCCTCAAATTGGCAATGACTATTTTTTTCCATCACTCAGTATGAGAAACTAAATAAAGATGCAACACAGACCAAAGTTATCTATATTTTTAGAATGTAATTGGAAATTCAGTTTCTTTAAATTACCAATTTCTTGTGTACATGTAAATGGTGATTAGATCACGTTCGGTTTGTTGCTAATTTGGAGAGTGTGGTGATTAATGACAATTAGACTGTTATTAATTAATTTGGAGGAGGAACTTTGATGTTAGTTCATGACCCTCAGGCTTTTAAAGGAGAGTGCTTTTAACTTCTCAGCTAATCATTTTTTAACTTGATACATTTACCTTAATGCCACAGAACCACAAACAAATATTAAGTCCATAATTGTCCTTGATCAATTTTTTGACAGTCTACATGTATGTATTCACATTGGCACCATAGTATTTTTTTTCAGTACATGCCAATCTTGTATTTTGTGTGAAAAATTTTGGTCAGATGTGCATCCTGCATAAGAACTGATGTTATTTGCTGCTTTCTTCTTTTTTTTTGGGGGGGGGTGTTAAATTTTTTGATATTCTTTGTCATTTTTGTCTCACCTGCGAAGCAGAGTGAGACTATAGGTGCCACTTTTCTGATGGCGGCGGCGTCAACACCAAATCTTAACCGAAGGTTAAGTTTTTGAAATGACAGCATAACTTGGAAAGTATAAGGACCTAGTTCTTGAAACTTGGCCAAAGGTTAATCAAGTATTACTGAACATCCTGCCTGAGTTTCAGGTCACATGACCAAGGTCAAAGGTCATTTAGGGTCAATGAACTGAGACCTTGTTGGGGGAATCAACATCAAAATCTTAGCCTAAGGTTAAGTTTTTGAAATGTCATCATAACTTGGAAAATGTATGGACCTAGTTCAGGAAACTCGGACATAAGATTAATCAAGTATTACTGAACATCCTGCTTGAGTTTCACGTCACATGACCAAGGTCAAAGGTCATTTAGGGTCAATGAACTTTGGCCAAATTGGGGTTATCTGTTGAATTACCATCATAACTTTGAAAGTTTGGATCTGATTCATGAAACTTGGACATAATAGTAATCAAGTACATGTATCACTAAACATCCTGTGCAAGTTTCAGGTCACATGATTAAAGGTCAAAGGTCATTTAATGTCAATGAACTTTGGCCAAGTTGGGGGTATTTGTTGAATTACCGTCATAACTTTGAAAGTTTATTGGTCTAGTTCATAAAACTTGGACATAACTTGGACATAAGAGTAATCAAGTATCACTGAACATCCTGTGCTAATTTCAGGTCACATGACCAACGTCAAAAGTCAATGAACTTTGGCCATAATGGGGGTATATGTTGAATTACCATCATAACTTTTAAAGTTTATAGATGTGATTCATGAAACTTGGACATAAGAGTAATCAAGTATCACTGAACATCTCGTGCGAGTTTCAGGTCATATGACGAAAGTCAAAGGTCATTTAAGGTTTTTGAACTTTGTCCATTTAGAGGTAACTATTAGATTGCTGTCATAAATTTCAAAGTATATAGATATCGTGTATAAAATGTGGATATACATGTAGGGGTGATCAAATATCACTGACAAGTTTTAGGTCACATGATCAAGGTCAAATATCAATGAACGTAGTATTGTATCATTATATGAATAGTGTTTTTTGTGAATAATTATTTTATAGTAGATTTCAAAGTCAGCACTGCTGCTATATTGAATCGTGTGATGCAGGTGAGACTGCCAGAGGCATTCCACTTGTTTTTATTAAAATCCTGAAATGTGAGGATTTCAGATCAATAAACTCTGAATTTCATTTCAAGTTTGTTCCCTTTCTGTTACCCTAGGGGGTTATACATGTTATTGTCAGCCAGGATACCACGGCACAGACTGTATGATGGAGATCAATGAATGTAACTCGGACCCCTGTATGAATGGCGCCCTCTGTACAGATCAAGTCAACGGCTACAATTGTTCATGTACTCCAGGTGAATGGATTAGTTATTTGTACAGTCAGTTGCATGGACACCCGAAAATATGCCAGCTTCCCTTGCCAGAATGGGGGCTACTGTACAGAACCCATGGTCAAATCTTATGATTGCCAGTGTATACCAAGATTGGAGGGAATAAACTGTGAGATCAGCATCGACGAGTGCTCCCTCCTAACTCCATACCAGCATTACGAGATATGTGTGGATGGGATATTGTGTACTTGGATAAAGAATTATGTATTAAACTGTGTGAAAAGGAACCCATTCAATTGTAATAAATGTTTAGGTTATGATAAAGAGCTAAATGAGTTGAGTTGTGAATTTATATTCACAATGAATCAATATTTATTCATATTTTCTTCTGTAATTTTTATATGGGAGGGTTGGGTTGATGGAGTCTACACCACATAGAGAAGAGTTAGTCTGCTGTGCAAACCCTTCACTCGAGTAAAGGGGCCTGAATTGCAGCCTACCCATGCCTTGTGTACTGAAACAGCAAGTTTTGTATGTGCTAGTCTTTGCATGGAGACACCCTTGTTGATCAAAGTTTCAATCAGGGTCTGTAACTGCAGACTAGAGTAGAGTGGAGAAAGGGGGTGAGGGTGATCTCTTTGAGTTGGAGCTAAATCCAGCACCCATTGTAGTCAGGGACTAAACCGGATTTAAAACCTGGATGACTGAAACAATTTAAATATAATTTTGCAGGCAGTAAAATATAATGTTGAACTTTGATGCATACTGTATTTTCTATGAATTTGTAGGTTATGAGGGTATAAACTGCCAAATTGACACCCCAGAATGTGCCAGCTTTCCTTGCCAGAACGGGGGCTACTGTACAGAGCCCTCAGTCAATGCCTATGATTGCCAGTGTATACCAGGATTTGAGGGAATAAACTGCGAGATCAACATAGACGAGTGCTCCCTCTTTAATCCATGCCAGCATTACCAGATCTGTGTGGATGGGATCAACAGCTTCCGGTGAGTGCGAATGGATTAGAAATTGGGTCAAGGGATTAAACAGGCAACACATGATTACATGCTATTTGAGCAATCTCGATATATCTGACTGATTTGTATACATTCTGATGCTCGCATATGAAGATGATGATGATGAGCACATTCACAAATGAAAAGAATCGAAATTAATATCAAAGTAAATTTTTTTTAAGTTTCCCTTGGAAGGGCTAACCATTCTTTATTCCGTCTTGTGCCACACAGATGCCAGTGTCCCAATGGATTTGAAGGCCCTTTGTGTGAGTTCACCATCAATTCTTGCTTCAGCAATCCTTGTGTCAATGGAGCAACCTGTGTGGATGGTATATACCGCTACGACTGTGTCTGCCCTTACGGTTACACTGGAGTCAATTGTCAAATTGACACCGATGTGTGCGACCCGCAGCCTTGCTTCCATGGTGGTACGTGTGTCAGGTTTCCGAGCAACGGATTGGACTTCACATGTCAGTGTAAGGCAGGATTTACAGGTAAATGTTTTTAGTTTTGGCCATTCCCATTTTCAATCTTTTCTGCTGTTTATCAAATCATATTGTGAGATTGAGTTTTTCCTGGTTTTTTTTTTTATTTTTTTTTACTTTTCTCTTCTTTTTTTTGTTAGTATTTTTTTCATGGATGATGCATCTTTGGCTGTATTAAAGATTCAACATTACTTCAATTTTTCATATAAAGCAAAGGTTTCCAATCACGCACAAAATATAGTGGTCTATTTGATAACTGTATGAGTAGTGCTGATGCAACTAAAGCTCTAACTTTGGCTATTGATATTTTGAATGTTTACAGGTCCTCGATGTGAGGGAGACATTTACGATTGTCTGTCGGACCCCTGCCAGAATAATGGAACATGCGTAGAGAACACCAATGGGATATCGGGGTTCACGTGTGAATGCCAACCAGGATACGTGGGTCATTTCTGTCAGGAGATCTTTGTTCCGTGTTCATCAGACCCATGTATGAACGGTGCCACATGTCAAAATACAACTAGAGGTAGGAAATTAAGAGTGAAATATTTGGATGAATTGATAAAGTGATGAAAAAATATGGAAATAGGAAAACCTATATTTCATGTACTGTAATAATGATAACTTGATTTACATAGCACTTTTTACAGGGGCTTCAAGGCCAAGTTGTGATTACCCTGGGTTAGCTAGAGCTGGCGATTTACTAGCATGTACCAAATGCAATTATCATATATTTTATATCAGCTTGTTTAAGTTAAAACTGTAGGAATAGGTTTAAGATCAAAATAGTCCTGTTTCTCCTTACTGGCTATCAATAGAAGTACATTGACGTACAGTGAGTAAGAAAGGCAAATAATGTTATCAAGTATTTGAAATTTTGTGATCTGAATTAGTAGGGCAAAACTAATTTTTTATTAGTCCTGATCACAAGTCGAAAAAGTGAAATATTGTAAGTTACTTCATGACAACTTAAAGCAATAGTGTGTTAATGCTCTCGTGGCATACAGGCGATGAATTATAAAGTTTGTATAAACTGTCTCACCTACAGGCTTTGAATGCATTTGTCAGTCTGGCTGGACCGGCATGGTGTGTTCAGACGATGTGAACGAATGCATCACATCCCCTTGTGAGAACACAGGCGTCTGTAACAACATGAGAGGGTCCTACCAGTGCATCTGCGGCCCGTACTGGAGCGGGGTCCACTGCCAGAATGATGTCTTAGAGTGTTCCACCATCCCTCCCATCTGCCAGAATGGGGGCTTATGCAAGGAGCAGCCAGGGGCGGGCCCGGTGTGCGAGTGCATAGTAGGCTTTGAGGGTCCTACCTGCGATATGGAAGTAGATGAATGCACGTCGGGGCCGTGTGTGAATGGCGCTACCTGTCATGACTTGGTGGGGAGCTTTTTCTGTGAATGTGTCCCAGGTTATGAAGGTGAATATTACTGTGTAGCTATTGATCTCATTCAAGATTTTTCATACTATTTGTTCACTTAAGCTGAACAGAGTAGTAGACAAGAGAATGTTTGTATTGGAATGGAAATGCTTTTAATACCGTATTCATATATATCTATATTTATTAGGATTTTGTTTCTGATTGTTAATTCATTTGAAATGAGTTATCTACATTTGACTACATGACTATATTTCTAAAAGGGGAAATTTCAAAGTCTGCTTTCAAACTGTATTATAGTTTGCATTTTCAATACATAGTAACTCTAACGTTTGAAGATATATGAAGTTGGATAATTATGAAGTCGATGGTAATAAAAAATGATTATAATCATCAAAATTAAAACCTTGTTGCATTTGATTACATTCACACAATCTCAAAGCTTATGATGACAAAATGTTATAAAGATTGAATTATCACTTCCATTTTCAAACTTTGACATTTTTAGGATCCTTATGCCAGATTGACATTAATGAATGTGAGAGTTCTCCATGTCAGAACAATGCAACTTGTATTGACCTTGTCAATAGCTATGTGTGTACCTGCATCGATGGTTTCAATGGCACAAACTGTGGATCTGAGTTGGATGAATGCTCCTCCAATCCCTGCAGTAATGGAGGAACTTGTATCAATATGATCAATGGATATACTTGTGATTGCGCTCCAGGTTTTCAAGGTACATCTATAAGTATCTTTCAGGAGGGGCGGTTAAAAAAGATGACTTCATTGGTTATAATTTTCAAAATAAATTTTCATTCTGGGGAAATAGTTTTTATACCAAATTGATTTGAGCTTAAAACTGATCATATTGGTGTTTCATAGAAATCAATCATTATGCAATGAAATCAATTTCGAGGTCTTGAGATTTGTCTTATTCTTAAAGTTGATAGACCTGCCCCAACCCCTCCCCACTGCCTTATAATTGTGATCAAATGTGTGAAACTTGAATATTGAATGTTCGAACCTGTCATTTGGGCCAGAATGTATGAAGTTTTAAATCTCTATATCAAGCAATAATGACTACACTTTTAACTTATATCAATACTTAAAACCAATCAATTAAAAATAAGAAAAATAGAACAATCAGGAGTATGATGTTGTTTGAAGGTTTGCATGGTGGTATGTACAATCGCTGATGTGGTTTACGGTACACCATGTGAAGTGTTGTAGAAACAGTGGATAGGAGAAGAGAAGAAATGGATAGGCGAGAAAGTGGAGATTTGAGAGTAGAGTATTCTTTCTTGAAAGTAGTCCTGAAAAGGACTGTAAACCAGGAAAGATTGATGAGTTGAGAACAGCTTGAGTAGTAGAAACGTCGAGTCTCTCTACTACTCATCATCTCTACTCGCCGACTCAAGCCAGCATCTCCTCACTAGCTCTACTACTCAAGCTGTTCTCAACTCATCAATCTTTCCTGGTTTACAGTCCTTTTCAGGACTACTTTCAAGAAAGATTACTCTACTCTCAAATCTCCACTTTCTCGCCTATCCATTTCTTCTCTTCTCCTATCCACTGTTTCTACAACACTTCACATGGTGTACCGTAAACCACATCAGCAATCAGGAGTATGTATACCAAAACTCATTTGGTGATATTCTCATAATCAAACCTGATTTATAGTAGCAGGAATCATCATGTTCTCCCAACAATTGTAAAATAAGTGACCAGAATGGTTAGACGATTTTTCCATACTACGGTAGCCAGCATGTAACGGTAGCTCATAACCATTTCATGAATACCACTATGCAGTTTTAAGGCGACCGCACACCTTACGATTGGTCTGCGACCCGATTTCAGAATAAAATGAAGTAGAATTTGATGCTACTTTTGAGACTTGGAATATCTTACTGTGTAATGATCTAAATCATTGTACGAATACCTATGTTCAAATCTGTGACTATGCTATCATCCTTCTTAGAATAAAAACAAATTTAATATCTAGTCGTAATGATGTCATAGCAGTCGTACAATTGGCTACGATTTGAAACTAATTTGGCCTTTACTCCAAAATAAAGGCTTGCAGTCTTTCAAAATGGTAATATTATTATTCTTTCAATTAATTTCAACCTCAAATAAAATGATATGTTCCATTCACATTTTCAGAAAATGAGCAAAATGTGATTTGTTCCAAAATTGGATCGCGAACAGTCGTGAGGTGTGCGGTGGCCTTAAGATGTATTGATATAATTCAAATTCTTCATATTGCTGGATCCTTGTTTGTAATTTTTAAATCTTCTAGACATTATTACACACATATGCTATAAAAATAAAAATTTAACAAATCATTGGTTCAATCTTCCACAAAGCTACCACAAACACCCTTTAATATTTGAATGTCATTTGAATAGGTATCCACTGTATGGTCGAGATTGATGAGTGTGCTTCAAATCCTTGTCTGAATGGAGCAACCTGCATGGATCTCATCAATGGATATAACTGCGCCTGCTCAGCTGGCTATCAAGGTACTCAGCGCCCTGTAACATAAAGCTAAGCGATTGATCACGGGGCTAATTTCTATGATTGACTGCATTAATTATTCTGTGTACGATCAATCATAAAAATACGCCCCATGATTGAATCGGTAAGCTTTATGTTAAGGAATATTGGTTGTGTTCGTGTGACAATTTAGCATACGATTCTCTTTCCTGTGTAAGACTGGATCTTGTACCCTGTGCAGGAGATGTGATTGTAGCCAGTTGGAGGTTTAAGCTCAGTATTGGTGTTAGAGGCACAATTCAGGATGTTTCTCGTAGTTCCAACACCCAACGTGAGTTTAAAAATATAATCAAAATTCAATTGTTGATAGCCCAATGTTGACAATTGTCTTAGAACCTGCTTCATAGTAAGTTGATGCTGTACTGATTTAAGTTTCATTCCAATAACAATACATGGAGGTCATTGCTGAACTAGAAATAAATCAGTGTTTATGATCTTTGTTATGTAGAGATGGTAAGAAATTTGATATTGTTTTTTTATTGTGACAAATGGGCAAATATGAACCTTATTTCATCCTTTTAATGATTTTTTTTTTTCAGGGTTGATCTGTGATCAGGAGATTGATGAGTGCTCATCGAATCCTTGCATGTTTGGAGTTTGCCATGATTTCTTGGACTTCTATAACTGTACATGTGACCCTGGTTATGAAGGTAATTCAATATTTATCTCTCTTATTTGTGTTTCTGAGAGCAAGAGGTTCCCAAAGTTGATGTTGTGACAATCGGCTTGATGGTTTTTTAACAATACCATGAACAGTTTCACCATCATTTTCATCATTGCTGGCATTTTACTTATATTACATCATCACTAGTTGTTGTCATATTCTGCACTACCACCATACTCTCCATTATCTCCATTATCTCCATCATCATTATCAATGCAGACAGAGACTCCAACCCTCTTGCTTGCTATTGATTACTGGTCTGTTTCTTGTAACAGAACATTGATTTTTCAACACTTAAGATTGATCTATCAATTGAAACCTTCCAAGTGATTTCAAATAGGTTTTTTTTTTGCAACAATCCCCTGTTCATTTGGTGAATTACACATCTTTTTTTATTAGATTTTTTTACAGATAAGTTTCTTTCAACGACCCCTGTGTTAATTTAGTGAATTATACTTTTCTTTTCTATTAAACTTTCACTAAATATTCCAGGATTGCACTGTGAGCTAGACATTGAGGAGTGTGCTTCAAATCCCTGCAGCAATGGAGCCACTTGCCTGGAACCACAGATTAACATGTACCAATGCAGCTGTGCACCGGGTACCTTAGGTCCCCTCTGTGGTACCGTCAGTCAGGCCAGCTTTACTGGGTCAGGCTACATCCAGCTACCACCCCTGGCCCAGCTGGCCCTGGAAGGCACCAGTAGTGGTAATGTCGGTAGGCGCCGCCGTGCTGTGGATAGGGTCACCATTGAGTTCAGCTTTGTGACCACTTTGCCAGAAGGTGTTTTCCTCTACAATGAAGGGGTATGTTGCATAACTTGAAATATCATTTAATTAAAATCACACTGACTATAAACAAAAATGTTTATATTTACGAAGTTTATCAATTAACCTGGTAATCGTTATCAATTTTCTGAATTTCAACTTGTGCAACCAAAAAATTTGGAAATACAGTTAATAGAATACCAAGCATTTGGGACTCCATATACAAATAAGCTTTCAATTATATCTTTATTAGCATGGATATTTAAAAAAAAAAGAAATATGTACACTTACTATAAATGTTTCGTATAGATACATACATCAACAATAAAAAAATATAGGCCTAATGTTTTCTTAATAACCATAATGGTAGGATTCCACATTTATAATTTTCCACTATTTATATACATGAAGCACTTAATACATTCAGACAATGTCTCAAGGTAGTTAACAGATATGTTTGCTTACGTTATTTTAAGAGGTATGTTGTTTTTTAATATATTGTTTTTCTTATCTCAGTTGCAGTCCAATGGCTACATTGACCACCTTGTCCTTGAGCTGTATCAAGGTTCATTAGTGGCTTCCATGAATATCGGCAGTGAGTCCGTTACCACAACTGCCAGTGGGAATCTCAACGATGGCACTCCTCACAAGGCAGTACTCACCCTCGACGGGACAACACTCTCGGTCACAGTCGATGAGAGTAGTTGCCAAGAGGAACCATGTTCAGTCAGCATACAACCGACTGTAGCAGGAGGCCCTCTAGAGTTGAACGAGGCTTTGAACGTTGGTGGCATTGGACCAGAAGCATCCCCATACATTTTATCAAAGTTGAAGTCTGTGGAGAGCTTCATTGGCTGTATACAGGTGGGTTTATCATGTGATCAATGATGATCTAGTGCAAGTTCCCTGTGATAATTTTCTGTTAGTTGTATTCCAAATTACAAGTTGGATTAAACACTTTGCCCTAAAAGTAAAAGAAGCTTCATAGCATTTGAAGCATACTCATACATGTATATATGATAGACTAAGATTGAATAGTATTTTAATGCTTTTTAAAGTCATTTTCTTTATACCTATATCTGTATTCTATATAATTGAGCACAACGTCAAAGTAAAAAAAAATTGCTGCAGCCATGATTGTTCCTTTGAAAATCCTTCACCTTTTTCCCTACAAGCAATTGTAAACCCTTACCTTGAACCTAGCCCAATCCATAGTCCTAACCTCCAGATATCATTCTAAACCAGACACTGTTATCACAACACTGAACCCTACATTTATTTAAAGTGAAATTATGTCGGGTCATTGTTGCAGGAGAAAATGCCTGTTTGAGATTACATGTATAGGAGCATTCTATTCTAGTTCTATTTCCTTTGTAAAGTCATTAAAAATATTATTGAACATTCTTCTTTTGATCTTCATTAGGATTTCAAAGTGAATAACCAGCTCCAGAGTTTGTCCCAAGCTGCTCCCACCAACCTTTCACCTAACTCTAAAGCTACCTCTGGACCGACCCCTGGCTGTGTCATCTCCACCCCTTGCCAGACCTCACCTTGCCAAAACGGAGGCACTTGCATTGACTTCTGGTTGTCCTACAAGTGTTCCTGCCCTCTTGGCTTCGAGGGCACCTACTGCGAGATCCAGACCCTGGCCAGCTTCCAGTCCGATCAGTTCCTGCACTTTGGAGCAGATGCTGCAGGCTTGGCTGCCGAAGCGGCTGTGGATACTATCAAGTTTTCCTTCACAGCAGGTAGCCCCGACCAAGGCCTCATCATGTACATGGTAAGACGGTTTAACAGGGATACAGCTTTTTAGACAGAAATAAGAATTTTTATTTTTTCAATCCATGTTCCCAATAAAAATCCCCCTTTTCTATACAAAAGGACTGTTTGTGTACTCCTCTAAAATGAACCACAGTGACTAACAAAGTGTTATCTATTCCTGCTTCTCTCTTCCTTTATCATCTTTTCCCCACTTTCTCCTATTTCCTTAACCAATCTTCATGTATTCATTTCTTTGCAGCCATCTGGTCTGACCATCTCCCAGGCTGGGAATACCTCATTAATCATTCGGTTTTTAAGGCTTGGTGGAGTCTTGTCCAGTGAGATCCCTGTTCCAGTCAGTAACGGTAGATGGTATACAGTAGAACTCAGCATCGTTGAACAGCTTCAACTTGTGATAAAAGGTGAGTTTAAAAGCTAATTTCAGAAGATGCAATCTGCTGTGATGCATATTTGGGTATGAATTGCAATAGATCTACCATTGCTGCTTGAAAAAATTGATACATTAGACAAATTTAAATGGCTCTTAGAACTTACTTATTTAAAACTTCTCATGAAATCCTTTATCAAAGTCTGTTGCCAATTTGAAGAAGAAAAGCTGATCAAATAAGGTTCAAGTGATTTTCTTTCTCAAATGTGCGAGAAACACAAGTTATCCCACATGTATTAGCTTTCAATATAGAAAAACAAATGCATGCATATGTAAAAAGTATTGCTGTTATCCCAGATGTGTATATTTACTGCTTTTCCTATCTCTTCTTCAGTGACTGATATTGAGTCTGGAGTGATCCAGCAAGGTACAATATTAGCACCGCCCTCTATTGACCTTGCAATGCCAGTCCTCTTTGGTAAGCTACATCCTGGAGGTGTCTTTGTGCCACTGTCCACTGATCTGCCAACAACATCAAGGTAAATGTCAAAATGATTTGATGAAACACTTCCTTTGCACTTGAAAGTGTTCTGATTGAAAAACGTATTTTATACATAAATATAGAAAGAAGCACATGTTGTTCTGTTGTCAATGGTTTAATAATTTTTTATTCATTGTTTAGTTTCACAGGATGTATCCGAGATCTATTTATCAATAGCAGAGGGGTGGAGCTTCAGGAGGCCACACCGTATGGATCACGGAGTGACCCCCCTCAAGCCTCCCCAGGGTGCCCTAGGGAGGGGCAATGCTTCCCCTCCCCCTGCCAGAATTCAGGGACATGCCAACCCAGCTGGGAGTGGTACTCCTGCGACTGTACACCAGACTTCTTGGAACCAAACTGCGCTGAAGGTATGGTGTGTTTCATCTCTCATCAATCTTGTAATTAATTATGGTTGTGGTGCCCCCCCCCCCCCCTTAAAAAAGTTGTAAAAGTTTGGAAAAAGTAATTTGATCAAACCTATAAAATGATGAAACTTAAATTATTATATTTTAGAATTGACAGATCTTTTGAGTTTGAAACCTCATTTCATGTTCGGAACTACAAACTTTCAAAGTAATGAATCTTAGGAATATCAAACCTTCAGAATAACTAGTTGTAACTGTCTGAATCATCTTTTACATTCCACAGATGACGTTAATTCTTTGTCAATATTGTCTCCTTCCACAGCCTCAGCATCCACCTACAATGGGCTATCAAGCTACACTCGGATGGTATTAGACTCTGGAATCATCCCCTTTGGGGATAGCTTCTCCATAGAGTTCCGCACCAGGGACCGGTCCGGGATCATCTTACTGATGCGGTTCTTCCATCTCAGCGATGGTCAGGTAGATGACATGGTTCTTCTCCTCGTTGATGGTGACCTCCAGCTGCAAACATACTTTGAAGCAGGTATAAAGATTGATTTTTGTTTGTAGGTTACCTTGCATTGGTCTTCAATAGCCTGAAGTGATGCCACAGGAGGGGGTAAATGCCCTATGTGATTTTTTTTAAAGTAGTGAAAAAATGTAGATGATAAAAAGGGGGAAATAGAAAAAAGGAGGGATAAAATGAAAGAAAGAAGGAAAAGGAGATAGAGTATAAAAGGAGAGATGTCGGCTATGTTACTCTATAATATCCCTCTCATTCAGTCAAGAAAACATATGAAGTCACTAAAAATCAGTAGAGAATGGTGCTATTTCACAGAACAGACGTTTCATGAAATGGATCATGCATTATTCCAGTGCACGATGAAAGTAGAATTCCCATTGTTTAAGCTTCTCTTGCTGAAATGATTTACTTGTACAGGATTTTCAATCCAATTTTAACATCAAAATCTAAAGTGAGAAAAGCCACATCTAAGATACACAAGAAAACTAATCGTTTATTGATGTAGTACAATCATTCATACCACTTTTTTACTTCACTGCTGAAATAAAATCATTTATTACATTGGATTGTTTTAATTTTCTTTGGAAATCATAGACCTGAAGACACTCATTATATCCGACGACGTCACCAATGCAGAGTGGCAGACTGTATCATTCGATAGACACCAGTCCTACATAACGGTACACCATGGGGCGAAGAATTACACCCATGTAGGGAACTTCCCGATCCATAGTGAGACCAGGAACCCCATCATTGCTATGCTCTTAGGAGGGACAAACACACCAGGTACACAGATGTTTAGTGAGCTTTTAACCCGTTGGCTACTGCATACGTCAAACTCCCATAGGTTTTGTACAGGGACTAACCGGTTCCAATAGACATTGGGTTAAGATTAGGGGGTGAGAGAGTTTCTGTGTTTATGATCAGGGCATGGTCCACCAAGTGTAAAGGTTGACCTCAGATATCCATGCATAAAATCTGGGATAAAATCCTATCCTATGGGATAGTTGAACATAATACAACCATTTTTCCTAGGAAATTTGGGAAACCGTAAAGGAGAAGATTGGAGAAACAACTGTTGATTCAATTTTTATGCCTCCAACCACATTAGGTGGTTGTGTAGATAATGATGTGTGAGGATTTGTTGGTCACAGGGTCAGATGTCATTATTCTAACATTTTAGAAGTTAGGTGTGCAATATATTTCTTTTCAACCAATGAAAGAGGCATTGTTTTTCATTGTGTGAGGTCGAGAATCCATCCTCTTTTGTTTTGGGCATTTATATTTATTAGAATTACTACAATAAATTGTGTCTGAATGGTAACCTTCAACCTTCAACCTCCCACTCTGTATAGGTTCCCCACCAGACATGTTCTTCCAGGGCTGTATCCGCAACCCTACGGTCAGTGGTCAAAGACTTCACTACCTCTCGGACCAGACTAACCCCCAACCAGGCTTGACGGTCAACCGTCTCAGTGTTCAGAGTGGCTGCAACTCACTGGACGTCTGTAATCCAGATCCTTGTCCATCAACGGCTTACTGCATTGACCTGTGGAATGACTATCGGTGTGATTGCAGAGATGGATGGGAGGGAGCTGGCTGTGGCACAAGCATAGACGACTGCATTGGTAATTTGATGGGTGGGGTCTTAAAGAGCAAGAAGGTTCAATTTGTTTTCTCTTCTTTACGTAAGAATGCCACGCAATTAAAACTCCAAACGTGGTGATCATTGATGGAAAAAGTGAATTGGATTTAGATCATTAGTTGTTATTTGATATTTTGATAATGATGAATAATTGACAGATGACTTCATAAAATGCTTGACTTCTGAATATTTCCATTTTTTTTTTATTGCGCCTGAATCATTAGTTGTTCACGTTCCAAATTACATAAAATAATTACTTTGACAAAATACCAAATCACGCCATCAAAGCTTTCGCAGTTCACCATATATGATATTGTTCCAAGTTCCTTTTGATAAAACCATACCCCCGTCCCCCCAATAAAAGAATTATGGTAGAACCATGCCAATTCATGTCAAACTTCTAATTTAAACACTATCCTGTATTGCTCTGTTTTCTTGCCGATAGAATTAGAAACCTAGTTTCAGGCAGAAATCTCCAGCGGGGAACACCGGGGATTCCATTTGATTAAAATCATTTTAATGTGAGATAAAACCAATTTTATGAGGATTTGACTAATCTACAACTTTTAAAAATTGAGTTTTAGCTGTTGTTAATCCGCCTCCCCAGATTCTGGTATCTAATTTGTTTTGGAAATTAGTTGTAATGAAATTGATTTTGCAGATTATTCTTGAATAAAGAATATATTACTTATCAATTTCTTTTTTATTTTATTTTCTGCAGGTAACCAATGTCAGAGAGGTTCAACCTGTGTTGATGGTCACATGAACTATACTTGTATCTGTCCAGCTGGCCTGACCGACTCTCGATGTAATACTGAGATCAATGTTTGTGAAAACAACCCCTGTAATGCTGACACTACAGTGATCTGTACCCTTGTCTTTCCATTAGACTTCATGTGCACCTGTCAACCGGGTTTCACGGGAAAGACCTGTCTGACAGATGAAAGGATCTGTACTCAGAATCCCTGTGTGAACAGTGGGGTTTGCGCTCAAAATTACGAAAACACAGAGTATAACTGTACATGTCCAGATTTCTATGAAGGAACGGACTGCGAGATCTTCAACCCTTGTTTCCGTCATGAATGTGTTAATGGTGCTGTATGCATCAGGAATGAATCGTACTACCTGTGCAACTGTCGAGGCGGATATTACGGGAACTTCTGCCAGTTGACTGATGGTTGTTTTGCAGACCCATGCCAGAACGGAGGGACGTGTCTTCGAGATGGCAATAGCTACACCTGCCAGTGCAACCGATACTACAGAGGACGCAACTGCGAAGAGCCTATCAACCAGTGTGACGTCAATCCATGTGCCAATGGAGGCTCTTGTTTCCACGATCTGCAGATGCCAGAGGTGAATTTCACCTGCGTGTGCCTTGCAGGGTACACGGGTGACCTTTGTCAGTTTGACATTGCAGAGTGTGAGTCCAACCCTTGCAAGAATGGAGGAACCTGCATGGAGAGTTTGACACCAGGACAACATTTCTTTGTAGGTTACTTCTGCCAGTGTGTACCTGGTTACACTGGAACCCACTGTGGACAGGACATAGACGAGTGCAGCAGCTCACCTTGCATCAATGAGGGAACTTGCATTGATTTGGTAAATCAGTACCAGTGCCAGTGTCCAGTGCATTTTGGCGGGACAAATTGCCAGCTTGATCAGAGGACGTGTGGGTTAGGTTTATGCCAGAATAATGCAACATGCACAGACTTTCTGAATAATGGCTTTGAGTGCAATTGTCCACTGGGTTATGGGGGAACCCTTTGTGACATGATCATAAATACGTGCGCAAACAACCCTTGCCTGTATGGCGGAAGTTGCAGTTTTGTTGGACCATGTGACTGCACCACAGCACCCATGGGATTGACGGAGTGTGGACAGAATGAAAACTGCCTGCGCAACCTGTGCTCCCAGGCACAGGACTGCAGCGTGAATGCTGATGCCTTCGTATGTGACTGCACAGACACTGGCTACGAGGGTCGTCTCTGCGAAGAGGATGTCAATGAGTGCCTGTCACCGGGAGTTTGTCTCAATGAAGGTCAATGCATCAACGAAAATGGAACGTTCTCCTGCAACTGCTCTGGAACGGGATTCAGCGGAGACTTCTGCACCAGAAACATAAATGAATGCGAGTCACAACCCTGTCTCAATGGTGCTACCTGTATAGACAATAGACCATTCTTTGAATGCAAGTGTGCTTCTGGGTACGAAGGGCCACTTTGTGGAATCGATTCGGATGAATGCGCCAGTCAGCCATGCCAGAATGGCGGGAAGTGTGAAGATCGAGTGAACGGCTACAGCTGCGACTGTGTTAATACAGGCTATGAAGGATCTCAGTGCATAGTGGATGTCAATGAATGTGATATTGGACAAGCTGAATGTGAGAACGGAGCTACCTGCAGAAACATTGAAGGGTCATATGAGTGCAGATGCTCAGAGCAATTCACAGGTATGCTGTTTTCTTCAAATAAATTTACTTCTCATCAATTCAATTTTTACCACCTTGAGATACGTTGTATGAATGATCTCTTAGGGAAAATACAGAAATCCTATTCTTTAAAAGTTATATTCAATTGCTCTTACATGTATATGCCTTCTTCAGCGGCGAATCAATCATTCCCTCTCAAAATGTTACATGAATTAAAATGTAGTATTCCATTACCTATTTCATCTTAAATTTCAGCATTTTCATGAAATGATTTCATTCGTTGTTAGATGCCTTTTCAGTGATATATGCTGTCATTGAGTTCATAATAGGCCCTGTTTTTGATATCATTAGAACCATATTCATGAAGGTGGACTAAGTTTTACCATGGTTTAAATCTGTAAACAGCAAGCAAAAAACACAATTACTAGATGTAGATCTGTGATGACATTGCGACAGTTGATTTTTATTTTAAAAACTTTCTCATCATGAAATCATAGTTTTCTGCAACTACCTCAAGATAAGATTTAACCCTTGCCCTTTGGCCTTTTATGCTCCATAGGTACACGGTGTGAGACTGCATTGGCAGCTGTGGCATCCAACCAGATCGTAATCATTGTCCCGCTTGTCATCGTTCTGGTCCTTCTGGTTGTTCTCATCATTTGTGGATGGTGGTACCTGAGACAATCCAGGAAAATGAAAGGCAAATACAACCCAGCTAAGGAAGAGTTAGATGGAGGCATGCCATTGGCTGCTTTTGAACTGGAGACAGATGAGAGGCTTATATGAGGGTTTCTGATTGATGGATTTAGGAAGATGTGTGCCAAACCAAGAAGGAAAGAGTTGGAGGCATGTCATTGGCTACTTTTGACTTGAAACTGATGTGAGGATTATATGAGGCATTCAGATTAGTGGATTTAGGAAGATGTCTGGAGATTGATGAGAGGCTTATGTGTGAAGGTCTGTGATTGGTGGATTTAGGAAGATATGGGCAAAGTCAAGATATAATTAGATGGAGGCATGCCATGGGCTGCATTTGCATTGGAGTTAGATGAGAGGCTTATATGAGGGATTCTGATTTGTGGATATAGGAAGATGTGGGCCAAGCCAAGTAAGAATTAGTGGAGGCATGTTGTCAGTTGTTCTTTAAATGGAAACTGATGAGAGAGTGGTGTTAAGGGATTCTGATTGGTGGATTTGGGAAGATGTGGTCCTAGCCAGAAAAAAAAGAGGTAGATGTAGGCATGCTATTGGCTGATTTTCAACTGAACACAGATAAAAAGCTATGTATGGGTTCATCATCATGATAATTGATTTAAGATAACGTTTCATGAAACACTTCAGTACTAAGTTGTCATTCTCTGACAGTTTACCAGTGCATCTCAGCCAAATAATACCAAGACTTTCACATAATTTATTTAGAGCTGACAACTTAATATGAAACACCCTAGGTCAACAAGCCAGTAGAATTAATACCAGTGTAAATCCAGCTGCATTGAAGAACAGTTTGTAACTTTTTTAAAGAATACTCCTCTTTAGCATGTTCTGTTGGTAAAACAAAAGCATGACATTGGCTACATTGGATCTAGAGATAATGTCAGTTTTATATGAAATGATGTTCCACTGGCTGGTAAAGAAATACCATGACTAGAACAGCTTGATGGAGAGTGATAGAGGTTATGAAATTTAAATGTATTTAACAGAATGGGGACCTAATAGGCTATATCTAAGCAACAGAATGAAATTACACATTGTTTTTGTACCTAAAGATACGAAAGTGCTAGTACAGTATTAAGTTAGATTTTAGGAACTACTGACTGGATAAATATGTGGACCAAAGGGATAGTTAATCCTTCATGAAATTGAATAAGTTAAAAAGAATGGATTGAATTCATGATTGTTCACATTTCCCATTTATACACCTATTCACCAAAATGTTAAAACTCAAAGTGAAAATCATTACGAATACAATATATTGCAGTTGCAGCAACCAAAATTTTTCAAAAAACGATTCTAATTTTATTTCAATAATTCATCAAGGTCTATTTGGTTTGAAGTTCCCCTTTAAGTTCAAGGTGTTACTAACTACCATATACATGTATCACAGTAAAGTATGTTACTTTCTAATTTATACCAGGTGCTTGTTATTTTATATTTTATCTGACGTTGTATTTCGCATTAGAAATATTTTGATGTGTGTTCATCAATGGAAATATTCTATAAAGGCCATATCAACAATCAATGTCAAGTTTATAATAGTAAAGCTGAATAAAAGTGCTTTTTTTATCATTCACTGTGACTTTGAAGGCAGAAGTTATTTACATGCACTTCTTTAAAATAGTATTTCATCTGAATGCATTCATATATATAGTATTTTTACAGATATTTTAGTAAAGCTTTTTAATATTTTCAGGTTCCCCAACCGTTTAAAGATGATGTCTTTCTTAAGTTCTTTTGAATTCACCTTGACAAATTTTTGTAAAAACCATGCAATACACTTTCTACTCAAAATTTATTAAAATCCTATTCTATTTTTATTTATCAAAGACTTAACATTTTTTACTTAACCTCCTTATATATTTGTAATGGATTTAAAACATGAATGAAATTTGTACTTTGAAGCTGCAAATTTATTTAGTTTTTGTTCCCTGTTGTCTTCATGTCAAAATCATTTCTACTTATTATGCATAAAGGACTTCATCATTATTTGGCCAAATTCATTTCCAATATATTTTGGTGTTGCTTTTATAGCCATGTCCCTTTCATACAGATAGTGGTCAACATTTCTACTTGTATAGTGCAAGGGTACAAAATACAGATATTAAAATCAAATGCCTATTTTTTTTTTTTTTTATTCTGAAGATGAATTTATTTTATTCAAAAGAAAATATGATGGTAACAGCTTTTTTTTTTTCTTTTCTTTTAATCCCAAGTCCAAACAGAACACAGAGCGCTTAGAAACACCAGTAGTAAGCGCCTTATAAATGTTATGTATTATTATTATTATTAACAGCTCCAAAAATCTTTAGCATGGGACTGTTACACTGTCATGAGAATGTTTGTGTTGTGAGGAATTTTATTACAATATCACTCCAGGCTGCTATGACATTTGAAACAAAAGTAGTAACACAAATTTATGGCTCAGTTTTATTGTCTGCAGAGGTTTGTATTTTCACATTTTTTGTGAATATAAATATTTCTTCCAGTTCCACTTCCCAAATGTGCAATTGCCTTAATGCTTTTTTTTTTCATTTTTTATATGGACAAGTTCACCTTGACAATAGAGCAATATCAAGAGCTACAAGTATTTTCTATATGCATATTTTTGTGTGAGGATGATTTTTAATTCAAAATTCATGTGCATGAGTACGAAATCCGAATCATGACTTGAAATTGAGCAAAAATTGTTTATTTTGATGTTAGCTCTTGAATGAGGCTGAAAAATATATTATAACATGGGTATTTGTGTGTGTTTTACAGGATTTTCATTCAGGATATTGTTTCAATCTGTGAAATGATTTGAATCTGAAATATTATTCATGCTGAGATTATAGTTATAGAAGAATCATGGTACAATTTTGAAGGCTCTGCATAAAAAAATGTTGGACCAAATGCACATTGCTTGTTACTAAATGACCAAAATTGACTAATTTTAGTATTCATTAGGAAGTATTCAAAGATGTGTTACTGTTTATTAATATTCACCATGGCTGTTCAAGATTAAGGTACATATTGAAATTACATGTAGTATGAGGCTTTGGTTATTTTGGCTTGTTACATAATCATTAATGGCTCAACAATATTCAACAATACATTTGGTTTTTAGTTTTATCATTAGAGGCTCAATATCTTTTTTGTGTGTCTGTTTTTTATGTTTTTTGTTATGGCTGTATTGTTGATGTAATGAATATAATGTTTGGTAATTATCAAATGTACGTGTGCTGCCCATCTATTGTCTAGTCTATGAATATCAATCCATGTTTATACTGCTTTTCAAACTTATGCATTTCATTGTGTGATGTGAGCTTATTACAACTCTGATATTGTGAGTATATAATGATATATTTGTGTATGATTAAATTATTTGTATATATTATAAACTACATGTATTTACTTATATAGGTATTTTGATACCAGTACAAAAAAAATGCAACAAAATTTACATCATGTCTTTGTGGGAGGAGTCCATCCTTCAGTGATTGTTATTGGAATGTTGAAATATTAGGGGAAAAGAGACAAATTACTTATTTTGTAATTTACAAATATGTATCTGAAAACTCTTTATGGCAGGCCATTGAGACTTATTTACTATTTTGGGTGGTAACATCATAATCAACCCCTGTTTTGACTTTAGATTATATAAGAATTTGTCAACACTTCTCTAATGCTAAATTTCATCATATTTATATTATTTCATAAAAAAATACATAATGTAACAATTAATGGAATTCATTCTACACCCATAGATCCCTTTTTCTTTTGATCAAATTCATTTTGGGTCAGCTGCAGACTGTAATGATTTATGCTAGGTGAATGACTTGCTGCCAACTGGTGTCTGGCACTCCATAAAACTTTGGTCCGAATTCTCTTTTCACATGTATAGATTTTATCATGTTATATATTGTGCCTCATACTTGTAAACATGGACTTTACAGCGACCACTGTTTTTCATGCATGGTTGTTACGGTATGAAGTATTTCTGAATGTCAAAAACTACAATTTTTTTAATAGAATTAGGGTTAACTTATACCTTGGTCACATTTGTTCTACGGCGGCCGTACGGCGAGTCGAAAACAGTTGTTTTATTCATTTTTATTCAAATCACCTATATGTAGCTGGTACAAAAAAAAATTAAAACGGCTGTTTTCGACTCGCCGTACGCAGCATCAAATACATTTCATTTCAATTTAATCTAAATTATTAATTATTCTGTTTATGTGTACTTGAAATTATTTTAATATGTGAGTAATGAAATATAAATCGAATACAGTAAAATTTAATTACCTTGCCTTTAATGTGTAAATGTCAGACCACTAGGTTCTTGTATTGTAAAGCATTGTGATAATAAGAAATGCACAATTTCTATATCAAGTTTACTATCAACCATTCAAAGTGAATAATTTCAGTAGCTTTGAATTTTTAATTCCAATTTTTTTTTTACAAGTTTTATGAAAAGGCCTGAGATTGTATAGCAAGTAGCCATATTTATTCAGTTTATTCCTGTGTAATATCATGAAAGTAAATGTACTCTTGATGACTTCCTGTGTGCAAGAAATGGAGATTGTTGTAAATTCCATGTTTTTGTATGTCGTAAATGAATTGTAATGAAAATAACTTGTATATTGCTCATTTTTACAAGGATGTAAATATATGTCTATCTATAAACCGCACAAAATGAAGATATCTTTGAATTATTGTTGTGTTTTGGGAGTAACCATTGTTCAATTTACTTATCAATATTTGCATTACAGTTTTTTTTTTTTTTCCACACAAGCCCTTGTTCTTCACCATATCTTGCAGATTCAAATCAACATTCATTTGCACTTTTCGCTTTAACTCAATCCATCACTGAACTCGCTCTCATGTTAATCAAATAGAGAAGAATCAACATACTTAATCACAGAAGTGATTTGCCACTCCTAATTTACACCTTATCAAAGTCAATTGCCATTTAATGGAATGCATGGAAAGTAGCTTTTGCTCGCAAATTTTTACTTTTTTAGCATGGGCACAAGCGATAGCTTGGCATACAAATATTTGTGCACATAATTGGTGTGAATTTTGTTTGACCATTAATAATTAGTGTGTTAAGGTGTCAAGAAACTTTACTTTAAAATGGAGCTTATATTTCACTTATACGTTCTAGGTCAACAGCTTCATGCATTGCAACCACAATAAAGCCATCAAATTGTGGGTGACAAGTTTTATTTTTAATAATAATAATAATAATATAGAGTATTTATAAAGCGCCAAATCCACATTGATTATGTGCTCAAGGCGCTGAAATATACTTGGTATATTATTATTACCCCGGCTGTAGCTGAGCGGCCATATAGGCGCTAAAGCATTCAAGGAATAAATCCTACCGGGTACCCATTCACCTCACCTGGGTCAACTGCAGCACAATGTGGATAAATTTCTTGCCGAAGGAAATTACGCCATGGCTGGGATTCGAACCCACGACCCTCTGTTTCAAAGTCCGAAGACTAATCCACTGGGTCACAACGCTCCATTTTTGCATGCAATTGCTTATATTCATGCATACCCTTGAAACAGAAGCCGTACAAAGTGCTTGAATATTAACTTTCATTGCATTCAGCCCAACATGCTGCAGAAAACTATACAAAAAGCACATTCTTGAATTTGGTTTTAGTTCTTCATAATAATCTTTATTTCAGCCTTCAAAATAGATTACGTTATCAAATAATGTACACTAATCAACACCTAACAAAAATATTACATCAATTGTGGGATAGGTAAATGTTTTGAGTCAGAATCACCCAAAATATTTGATTCCATTCGTGACCTAACTTTCATTGTTCAGCTGCAAAACATTTGTTATAATCTGTCCCCTCATACATTACAATTTCTAGAGATGTTTCTCCTCGGCTGGGAGGGTCAAGACAGTGCTCTCTCATAGGCTGTCAGCTGATGTACAAAATTCAAGATTCCAAGGGGGTGTGTCGCATCCATCCCCACTCATTGAAGTGTGACAGTATTTTCAAAAACTCTGTAAACAAAGTCATGGTGGCCATGAGTGTTAAGGCCACCGCACACCTTACGACTCGTCTGCGACCCGATTTCAGAATAAAATGTAATAGAATTTGATGCTAATATTGAGACTTGGAATAAGTTACTGTGTAATGTTCTAAATCATCGTACGAATACCTATGATCAAATTTGTTACTATGCTATCATCCTTCTTAGAATAAAAGCAAATTTAATATCTAGTCGTAATGACGTCATAGCAGTCTTACGATTGGCTACGATTTGAAACTAATTTGGACTTTACTCCAAAATAAGGGCTTGCAATTTTTCAAAATTGTTATAATATTATTATTTCAATTAATTTCAACCTCAAATAAAATGATATGTTCCATTCACATCTTCAGAAAATGAGCAAAATTTGATTTGTTCCAAAATCGGGTCGCAGACCAGTCGTAAGGTGTGCGGTCGCCTTTATGTCTGTGAACAGAGATCCTATTTTACTATCTCTATTTCCACACACTACCCCTACATAATAATGTGCAGAAATATACATGTGTAATATTATGAATTAAAGATATGTCAACAAACCTTCTGACGTCACTTAAGCAAAGTATTATTGTATTATATTACTGTAAAGATCCCATAAAGAACAGGGAAGGTTCAGATCAGATGATGATGATTATGCATCAGGTACATGCAAAATAGCTGACAGATATCAATATAATTTCTAAATAACCTTTTTCATACAAAAAATAAAACATACAATCGTACACTCTAAACTATGAACACAATGATTCATTCATAACTTTTATCATGGCAAATAAGAGCATTTTTAAATAAAATGAATAAACGCAGGTAAATTTATTGCTTGAGTTGAATATTGGAGGACCCCTGCATGACTTGAAGACAAAGCCTTATTTTCGTTAGCTTTCATGGAAATTTTTACCCAGGGTAGCATGAGTTGTATGAAATAACATGTAATGCAATTTAATTCCTCACAGGAAAACCATAGGAAAGGCACTAGTTAATTTCACTATCAACAAGACGAGCTTCTTATTAGAAATAACGGGAAGTTGATATATTTTTTGTATAAGTCTTCCCTTTTTTATAAGACTTTCCTTCAATGGTCAGGCATAACTCTTAATTCGTGGTTCTAAATCAGATCTCGTGCCTTGCAAAGACCTTCCAATGTCAATATATTTTTTTAAGTCTTTATCTTTTTACAAAACTTTTCAGCCATAGTCTCGCCAAGTAGACTCTATTTCTTGGCCATAAACCAGACTTCATTGTGCCTCGAAAAGACCTTCCAGGGTGAGTCATATCCCGCTGTGTAGATGTAACCGTGATCGTAGTCCCACTCATCCTTGAGGTCGGCAGCCAGGACTCCGGCATTGAACAGGTCTTTCGTCTCCGACATGTAACCAGGGAAAGATCTACAATTAAATATAAAGTGAAGTGAAGTTCTTGTTTATGTGTTAAAAGTGATGATATCTGTTAGAAAAGAAATCAGTAGGTTCCCCCCTCCCCTAAAAAAATGATGATAATTAAGTATAACAATAATAATAATAAAATTATAAATTTAAAAATAAATAAATGAAAGAAACAGTACAAAAGAACAAATGACAATTTTTTTTTTCAAATATATATTGTTTCATGTCATATCCTTTCAATTAAAGGGGGAAAATCCTTATGTTGAAAATATTGAAAGAACAGTATTGAACATAAGCATCATTATACTAAGTATACAGATTGACTATAAAAAATGACCACACTTATGTGTGCAATTTTATTTACTCATAATACTACTCTTGGTGCTTTGTATCACAACCAATCAAGGGTTCTATTAGTTCTGAATTCTGATTGGAAATAATATCAATAAATATTCAGATATCTATATATTACCTGACAAAGATCTTGCTTTGGCGCTCTGTCCTCAGGAAAATATCTGGATTTTTTGGTTTAGGGGCCGTAGCATTCTGATACTTGTAGGGAAGATAGAATGACAGGGTATAGTCATCGATGAAGTGCCCAGTCTTGGCATCAATCGTAGCTCTAATGGTGACAGGCACTGCCATTTCAATTTTAACTCCTTCAAAAAGAGAAAGATAAAGGGTGATTATTAAACACTGGTTGCATAATACACTCACCTTGGCTGCCTTTGCTTGATAGATTTTCATTTCTTAATTTTGTTTTAAAAGAGTAAAAAAAAAGGTGTATATTTATTTAAGAAAGTATTAAGTCGGAGGCAGGCCACAGTAGGAAAGGTTTGGGCAACTGCCCCCACATCTACCCCCTAATTATTATTCAAGTAGCGCAAAGGAGAAAACAGGGGATGGGGGAAAGATTTATTGAAAAGAGAGATCTGGGTCATTACTATACAAATTATTTGTACCTCTGATCAATTGAAGACAAAAAATATATATCATCTAGGGTTGTCTAGCACGGTCGCAACCCTCCCCATTAACAAAATGCCTGTGAGTTCAACTTGGATAAAGTTATAAATTTGCCATGAGTTGACTTCAATCCAATTGAATTAAGATTCAGCCTGGAATTCACAATTTTAAGAGGCAGGAAATAAAAGGACCACATCCATTTTGTTTATAAAAAGACGCTCCAGTATTTTGTAACATTGATAGGAAAATAACCATGCAATTAAAAAAATATATATAAATCCTGTGTATGTCACACTTACCAAGCTCATTTTCTCCCTGGATGTAATCAAAAAGCTTCATGAACATTTGCTCTTGAGCTTGATCAAAGGCGACCCCAGACAGAGTGGTGCTTGCCCAGTTAGATACTGAATATTGGCGCTCCTCCCAGGTCTAGCGAGAGGTGGAGAGAGAATGAGAAGGAGAAAATGAAAGAGAGACAAATACAAAAATATTTCTAAACACAATCGCAATCAAATTAAACTGTATGTTCTATGGATTACTAGTACTTGGCCTAAATATTAAGTCCTTGTTTATCTGTGCTTCTCTATGTTTATTTCAATATGAGCCATCATATGAACAAAACAAATATAATTTGATATCTTGCATTACTAATTAGACCAATAAATTGAAATTGACTTTAATTGTATGAGGGTAGAGAATGAGACTGAGAGAGAAGGGTAAGGAGAGGGAGGGGGAGAGAAGAGGGATAATAGTGACGGGAGTGAGAGGGTTAGAAAAGGTTAGAGGGGAGAGAGAGGGGGGAGAGGGGTATCCTAATTAATATGTACAAGGTATTGACATCGTTGTTTATATTCTTTCATCAATGAGACGTGAAATGTGCCGCAGAAGCCTGTATTATTTCTCGATATTATTTCACAATGTGAAATCAAACCAGTGATATAAACTTTATATCAATACTAGTTAATGATAGATATGTCATCAAATCATATCAAATATTTATACCACATAACCTCTACATTCTGAACTGGCATTTAGAAATAATGTTACATTCCCCAGCTACAAGAGACAAATCTAATCTAATAAACCTAAACCAAAAAAGGACATTGCGTACCTGATGTGTGTCATCAACGACAGAGTACTTTGGACAGTCGAGGCCATTGCAGAAAGAGGGCGGCCCATTTTTCTTGGTTGCTGTGTTTCCATGGTTACTGTTCACAACACGTCCGTGAACAATAAGAGACATGGATGCCATGACAAACAGGGAAATGATCATATTTGACTTCATATTCAATAGTAGTTAAGTGTCTTCCTTGTAGATAGAATCTGCAGGAAAGAAAATTAAACGGTACATCGGTTATAGTGTAACTTTCATGGATATGACGACAGTAAAATATAGGCCTAAATCAGAAGTCCTCATTTTATTAGAGGAATATGGTGCTGGGAAGCATATCAATGGAATAATTATGGATGAACAATAAAGGAATAAAAAATAACTTTTTTAAAATACTGAGAAACGTTGAGTTAATTATTATAAAATATGTATAAATATTTTGAATGATGAATAGGTGTATAAAAATGAACATATTTACAATGATGAATAGGTGTATAAAAATGAACATATTTACAATGATGAATATGTGTATAAAACTGAACATATTTACAATGACGAATAGGTGTATAAAATGAACATATTTACAATGATGAATATGTGTATAAAAATGAACATAGTTACAATGATGAATGTGTTTATAAAAATGAACATATTTACAATGATGAATATGTATATAAAAATGAACATAGTTACAATGATGAATGTGTGTATAAAAATGAACATATTTACAATGATGAATAGGTGTATAAAAATGAACAGATTTACAATGTATAAAAATTAACATATTTACAATGATAAATGTGTGTATAAAAATGAACATATTTACAATGATGAATGTGTGTATAAAAATGAACATATTTACAATGATGAATAGGTGTATAAAAATGAACATAGTTACAATGATGAATATGTATATAAAAATGAACATAGTTACAATGATGAATGTGTGTATAAAAATGAACATATTTACAATGATGAATAGGTGTATAAAAATGAACAGATTTACAATGTATAAAAATTAACATATTTACAATGATAAATGTGTGTCTAAAAATGAACATATTTACAATGATGAATGTGTGTATAAAAATGAACATATTTACAATGATGAATAGGTGTATAAAAATGAACATAGTTACAATGATGAATGTGTTTATAAAAATGAACATATTTACAATGATGAATATGTGTATGGAAATGAACATATTTACAATGATGAAAATGTGTAGAAAAATGAACATATTTACAATAATGAATTTGTGTATAAAAATGAACATATTTACAATGTATAAAAATGAACATATTTACAATAATGAATACAAAATTGTATTGTAAACGTTCATTCACTCTACTGTATTATCAACAAGCAAATTTCATCAACAAATGATTTATATTACTATTCCATGAATGTTTATATATATATATATATATATATATATATATATTCATTTATAGATGAGAATATATAACCAAGATGACACAGAAAAGGGGGAAAGAAAGGACAATTTAAGTGAGTGCAGAGGAAATAAAGAATATTGAAGAAATATGTTGTAAGTAATTTTGTTAAGTTAAAAAGATTCTAGCTTAAGTATAATCAGACTTTCAGTATGATTTTGATATTTTTAGCCTAATATCGACATCCACATCAATTAGGTTAATTAATACACTGTATATTTAGCTTTTCGTATAGAGCTTAATATTTCCACCTGAAAGTATACATGTAAATACCAAACAAAGTCGAATTTTGTTATAGCGTAACTGTTCTCAGTGCAAACGAACCGCTGACAGAGACTCAGAGAGTGATTCCTATTTGGTTACAGCTATATTTTAATGATTTAAATAATGATTTACATCATGATTTACATTTAGTAATATGAACATGATCACGATGAAAATAGCTTGGTTACTTACCAATGTTTTCTTTTACTTCAGCTATGGTTTGTTGAAATCAAACGTTAGATCTAGGACGAGGGTTCCAGGCGAGTACTCAGTGGTATACCGTACTCAGTACAGCAAGTATGTATATCATATATATGTAATAAGGATGTATTCCTTTCTAGCGCTAGCATCACCGCTCATTACGTCGTACGTAGCAGACGAAAAAACAACACGATTATTTTCGTCAACAGTCCGTGAAAAATATTTTTGGTTCACAGTCCAATTAGAATTACGATAACATAGGCCTTTAAATCCAAATTTCCTCTTAAAATGTGCATTTTATAAATTATGTGAGAAATATAATCTCTTAATTACTTAATAAAATGATAAAGCAGGCTTTTTACATACTTATTGATGAATTATTAATAATCTACGACTGGAAAAATTATAACCGCATTCTACCGTTTATGCAACCTCACGTGTACTGCTCACTGATGCGTAGCTTAGCAGCGTGCGCTATTCATTCAAGCAGGGAGTTTTTTTTATTCAAGCAAGGCATTGTTATTGAGATAGTTCCCAAGTTCCCACTAAGATTCAAATGTTCACTAGCTAGACATTTGTGTACAGTACGTGTTTCTCATAATTATCATGAATGATAAACATGCAAACATACATTCGCTACACGGGACTAAAAGAAGTTACCGAGGGTTCGGAAGTGTTGATCTGAAAGAACATCACTTAGTAATATTGTCTTTCAATTTGAGGTGAAATTATAATCGTCGAAACATTGACCCTAAAGGGATATAGGAGGGGTGCTGGGGTTGCACCATAAAGCAGCACCCTCCCACACACACACACACACACCTGGAAATCTCATTAATTCATGTCATTTAATTGAGAGCGAAAACCTTTTCCTTTTTGCCACAATTACCTTCTTTTTAGATTAAAGCCCCCTTTTTGTGTGTTTGTTTAATTGTTTGTTTGTCAACAAATCTAAACCAGCACCCCTTCTTTAACATTCTTTCCCAGGCTCCTGAGTCTTTATTCCTTCCAGCAATATATTCATTTTCACTTGCATGCTTGTGCATGTTATTTCTACGTTTTTGGAAGTTTATATTTGTTGTGTGATGGGCCTATTCATTTCATAGTCACCCTTATAATTATTGTAATCTCATTTTTATTTTTATTATACCTCTAACCAGTGAGTCAATGAGTTTTCAATAAACAATCTCGACTTTTTAATCCTAAGTTTTGGTAGCTTTAATTTAACAACTTTATATATATATTTTTTTTCATTCTGAAGACTCATTTCGTTATTGATAAAGTGACACTTAATTATTGTTTCCTCTGTATATGAGCATTATTTTTAAATGACTGAAGCGATTTTTTTTTTCACGGCTCAGTCACTACACCCACCATAGATCTACACCCCCTTGAAAGATGTTCTTTGACACCATTCAGTCTTCCAACTACTAAAAATATGCATCATGAGCCAAATAGACCAGTTCTTAGTTACTTCATGGGCAATTTTGGTCAAAGGACCTTTCATTTCCTTCATTATGATTGGCAGATTTCAAAGCAAGATGATTATGTAAGCATGCCTTACATAACAAGATAAAGAAATTGAATAGACCAAGTGACTAGAATAGCACACCAATGAACGCCCTATGAACATGATGAAGGTAATTTGTTGCATTTCAACTTTGGATGCATTGGCATGTTGTTAGAACAATGTACTTGGCCAACTTTGAAATTCCATGAATTCCAGTCGCTATAGTGGACGTATTGTTGCTTTTTGTAGATCTAATGAAAAACACAATACAAAAGAATGTAGGAATAATCAAGACATCAAAGTCGGTGTGCTCATCTCATTAGATTTTAAACCACCGTGTCACTTTAGTACAATGACCTTCTGATCATGCGCAGAATTGAACTACGAAATGGCTTACATATCGCATATATCGCAACAAAACCATTATCATGATTATAGACTTATAACAGCCATCGGAAAGAAAACGTCATGAAAGGCCTTATCACTAACATAATAAATTTTGGTAGATGATAGTATACGTTTTACCTACAGCCCCAAATACATAGCCCTTGACGCGGGGGTGCCCGCCCCCCAAATTGTTATCGCACCCCCCCCCCCCCCCTGATCGGACCGCCGGACTTACACTACTGGAAATGAAGCGCAGGGGCGTGATATGGTGTTATGATAGGGGACAATTTAAATTGAATTTATTCCTTTTTTCTTTACAAGAGTATAAATATTAACTATCAGCTCAAATCCACATTTAAACTTGAAAAACGCATATTTTCCATTCTCTTTCTTTTTATTTTTTTAATTTTCTTCTCCTTTCATTTTGAAACATCATAGGACGAAGATCCTTTGCCAATTCCTGTATAGCCACCACTAAAACATGCCATCAATAGCTAATCCAGATTAGAATTGCATGGTATTCATACTAATCGGCCTGTAACAAGGTTGATCTCGATTCAAATATTTGTGGTCCTGGTCTTGCGTTGGCGTGTCTTTCCTTATTAGAACCTAGTAAGTAGGTATATGGACCGATTGAGCTCGAGGGGTATAGAATTGCATTTCTTATAAACCAGTTCGTAGTTGCTTCATGGACAATTTTGGTCAAATGACCTTTCATTTCTTTCATTGGGATAGGTAGATTTCAAAGCAAGATATTACGTAAGCATGCCTTACATAGCAGGATGAAGAAATTGAATAGACCAGGTGACTAGAATAGCACATCAATGAATACTCTATGAAGGTATTTGTTGCATTTCTACTTTGAACGCATATTTATAAGAGCATTTTGTACGATGTACTTGGCAAACTGAAATACCAGTCATTCGTGCATGGACGCATTGTTGTTTTTTGTGGATGTAAATGAAACATAATTAAAACGAATATATGAATAATCAAGACATCGAAGTTGGTGCTTATCTCATTAAATGTTAAACCACCACGTCACTTGAGTACAAATGACCTTCTTCTGATCATGCGCACAATCTTCTGATCATGCGCAGAGTGGAACTACGAGCTGGCTTATTAGAGCCCAGTAAATACGTATGGACCGATTGAGGGGTATAGAGTTGTATTTTTTATTCCCTTGCTCCCGTTTTTCACTACTTGAAAATTCACAGAGGCGGTTGTCCCCCCCCCCCCCCCCACTCCCGTGGCACTGCCTCTGAATTCGTTTAGCCAAATGAATAAACTATAATGTAGACAATCATCTGCCAAGTCTTCGAGTCGTCTAAGAAAACTTTTTATACAGCTCATATGCGGATCCAGGGGGACCCCGAGGGGCCCGGGCCCCCCCCCCCCCCTATTGGCGGACCAAAAAAAAGGAAAGAAAGAAAAAAAGGAGGGAAAAGAGAAGAAAAAAGAATAGGAGGAAGACGAGTGAATAAAATAAGATGAGGGGAAGACTTGGAAAATAAAAAGAATCTTTCATGTCACTATAATTTTCGCTCGCGCTTCGCGCTCGCGTTCCCTGTTAGGTGATTTACATACATGTATCTCGTTCAATATGGAGCTTAAATATCAAGTTTGGAAGTCATTATACAATATATATTTCACCTCGGAAATCGAACTTTCATTATTTTGTGTGGTTTCCAAATAATTTTTTAAAAAGTGCTCTGTAAAAATGAAAGTCTTATGGTCTGAATATTAAAATGTTAATATCATCAGATTTCTCACCCTCATTAGGCATCAATGAATAAGATTTAATAATTACATTGTCCGTTTTGTTTCATCGCTTAGCAAGAGGAATAGGAAGATAGTCATCATTTTCATATGATGACATGTCCTAGGGATGTCCCGGTCCTATGTCAAAACTCAATGTAATGATAATGAAAAATATCAGCTCTTTATTAAGTGCGATCCATATCCACCTCACAATTTTCCTACAAACTGCTTGAAATATAGAGCTGAAATTGACTTTTTTTTCAGATCGGAATATGAAATGGTTTAAGATTGCGCTTCGCGCTCGCTTTGATTTTCATGATAACAGATGTATTTAGAATACCTAGGGCTAAATATGAAACGCGCGCGCATCTTTATTCAGATACTCAACTTGTTCTCTATGTAAATCATTATCCAGTTTCAGAGCACAATATCAAAATTTTATGCTCGCGCTTTGCGCTTGCAACATTAATGTAGGAAGATTTTCTATAACTCATCCTTTTCATGATTTAAAAAACATGAATAGAGTGTCTCGTTGTAGGTCTAAATCTCGAAATTTTCCGCTCGCATCAATTGTTTATATACCTATATTCTTTTTATGTTTCAAAAAGTGCTTAGAATTTCCATTTGTTTAGGTCAAAATGTAAAAAACAAATGTCAGCTTGCATTATTCAATTGTTGAAAAATGTAACGTCTTCATGCCTAACTGCAAGAAGTCTGTTACAGATACCTTTTCCATCAGTTCATTTCTGCTCGCACTTCGCGTTCGTAGTAATTATTTAGTTGTATGTTCATCTTTTTCAGGATAACAAACATTGCCCAGAATGTTGAAGTTTTTGGAATAATACATTAAAATTTCAACAAAAAAAATATCTCGCGCTTCGCGCTCGCATTATATGAATAAGGATTATTAAATTATATATTCATGTTGATTTATTTAAGAATAAAGCTAGGAAGGTACTATGAGGACTTCCCCTTTAAAGAAACAAACAAAGGGGAAAATATGGCTGAAAAAAAATCCGGCCCCCCCCCCCCCTATTGGCGAAGGCTGGATCCGCCCCTACACATCGCATGTTTAGGGTTTACATTTCGTCAGTCCAAAGTTGTTTGCAATTACAATATGCAACAAAACTCCAATATCATTTAGCAACGTTAGTTTAACGTCTGGAATTTCAATTATGACGTGTGATATGCCACATTGCTGCAATATTACTGGACAACATAAAGTGCAGACATCGTAGGATTATGTGTATCGTAGCTTCTATGGGGGGGGGGGGGGGGCTTCTACCAATAATTCTCCAGCGTTGCTCCAACGTCATTCCAGACCTATCCAAAAGTTTTTCAACATTTCTAAACATAATTGTGTTCCATTTGTGTAGCGCAGCTAATATAATTGCATATACTCTCCTGCGCCTGATATTTGATATCATTATTTTACCCCGGCTGTCTATAATGAGCCGCCGTATAGGCGCTAACGCATTCAAGGAATAAATCCCACCCAATGCATACACCTCACCTGGATCGAGTGCAGCACAAAGGAAAACATGGCTGGGATTCGAACCCACGTCCCTCTGATTATATAGGCTATTTCAATCCATTTCAGTAACTCTGTCTAGTATTCCGTACAATGGTCTTTTTTTCCTATCATGAAGTTAGGCCTAATATCTGATATCCCCTTTTTCTACCGGCAGCCCGAACAACTCGTGGCAGATCGTCCCATGCAGGCGCTGTTCTCGACTATAAAAATTGGAGCATCTAGTTAACAGTTATTCAATCAAATGAAAATGGCTTATCGTGGGTATCAGAGAGTATATACGTAGAAGACTTCACTAACCAAGCAGCTATAGCCCCCCTGGGCATTTCTTTCAAAAGTATAGTGGGAAGTATATTCATCTTCGGTCGTTCCCTGGGAGCATTTCATAAAAGGACTTGTCAGACGTTTCATCCGACAAGTCCCACTTTATCTGACAGTCACCATAGTAACAGTGATTCTCAGCCAATCAAAATCAGGGAAAGTTATCAGATCAACTTGGTCCGGTAATGTTATTACCGTAATTCCACT